>NC_053028.1:648838837-649138837 GCF_003073215.2 Triticum urartu | reverse complement strand
GCTTAAGCAAGAACCAATCTTACCTACGCATCAAAAACCACAACGATAGTTTGTCAAGTTGGTGATGTTTTAACCTTCGCAAGGACCGGGCGTAGCCACACTCGGTTCAACTAAAGTTGGAGAAACTGTCACCTGCTAGCCACCTTTGTGCAAAGCACGTCGGGAGAATCGGTCTCGCGTAAGCATACGCGTAATGTCGGTCCGGGCCGCTTCGTCCAACAATACCGCCGAACCAAAGTATGACATGCTGGTAAGCAGTATGACTTATATCGCCCACAACTCACTTGTGTTCTACTCGTGCATATAACGTCAACACATAAAACCTAGGCTCGGATGCCACTATTGGGGAACGTAGTAATTTCAAAATTTTCCTACACACACGCAAGATCATGGTGATGCATAGCAACGAGAGGGGAGAGTGTGATCTACGTACCCTTGTATACCGACAGCGGAAGCGTTGTGACAACGCGGTTGATGTAGTCGTACGTCTTCACGATCCGACCGATCCAAGCACCGTTAATCCGGCACCTCCGAGTTCTTGGCACATGTTCAGCTCGATGACGATCCCCGGGCTCTGATCCAGCAAAGCGTCGGGGAGGAGTTCCATCAGCACGACGGCGTGGTGACGATCTTGATGTTCTACCGTCGCAGGGCTTCGCCTAAGCACCGCTACAATATGACCGACGTGGAATATGGTGGAGGGGGCACCGCACACGGCTAAGGAACGATCACGAAGATCAACTTGTGTGTCTAGAGGTGCCCCCCTGCCCCCGTATATAAAGGAGCAAGGGAGAGGGGGCGGCCGGCTTAGGAGGGGGCGCGCCAAGGGGAGTCCTACTCCCACCTTGTTGGAGTAGGAGAAGGGGAAAGAGGGGGAGAGGAAGAAGGAAAAGGGGGCTGCGCCCCTTGTCCAATTCGAACCAGAGGGGGGGCGCAGGCCTCCTTCCTTTTGGCCTCTCTCCTCTATTCCCGTATGGCCCAATAAGGCCCATATACTCCCCGGCGAATTCCCGTAACTCTTCGGTACTCCGAAAAATACCCGAATTACTCGGAACCTTTCCGATGTCCGAATATAGTCGTCCAATATATTTATCTTTACGTCTCGACCATTTCGAGACTCCTCGTCATGTCCCCGATCTCATTCGGGACTCCGAACTCCTTCGGTACATCAAAACTCATAAACTCATAATATAACTGTCATCGAAACCTTAAGCGTGCGGACCCTACGGTTCGAGAACAATGTAGACATGACCGAGACACGTCTCCGGTCAATAACCAATAGCAGGACCTGGATGCCCATATTGGCTCCTACATATTCTACGAAGATCTTTATCGGTCAGACCGCAAAACAACATACGTTGTTCCCTTTGTCATCGGTATGTTACTTGCCCGAGATCGATCGTCGGTATCTTAATACCTAGTTCAATATCGTTACCGGCAAGTCTCTTTACTCGTTCCATAATACATCATCTCACAACTAACTCATTAGTTGCAATGCTTGCAAGGCTTGTGTGATGTGCATTATCGAGAGGGCCCAGAGATACCTCTCTGACAATCGGAGTGACAAATCCTAATCTCGAAATACGCCAACCCAACATGTATCTTTGGAGACACCTGTAGAGCTCCTTTATAATCACCCAGTTACATTGTGACGTTTGGTAGCACACAAAGTGTTCCTCCGGCAAACGGGAGTTGCATAATCTCATAGTCATAGGAACATGTATAAGTCATGAAGAAAGCAATAGCAACATACTAAACGATCGGGTGCTAAGCTAATGGAATGGGTCATGTCAATCACATCATTCTCCTAATGATGTGATCCCGTTAATAAAATAACAACTCTTTTGTTTATGGTTAGGAAACATAACCATCTTCGATTAACGAGCTAGTCAAGTAGAGGCATACTAGTGACACTCTGTTTGTCTATGTATTCACACATGTATTATGTTTCCGGTTAATACAATTCTAGCATGAATAATAAACATTTATCATGATATAAGGAAATAAATAATAACTTTATTATTGCCTCTAGGGCATATTTCCTTCAGTCAAAGTGTGCAACAGTCTCCATCCATCTCTGCTGACGGAGGTTCAGATCTGGCTAAGTAAACAGATACTTCAGACTTTGGTGGTCGGTGAAGATCTCGCAATGATTACCGAGAAGGTAATGTCGCCACTGCTTCAGTGCATGAATGATAGTAGCAAGCTCGAGGTTGTGAACTAGGTAGTTTTCTTCATGAGGGCGTAGTTGACGAGAGGCATAAGCAATCACTCTGCGCTCTTGCATTAGGACACAGCCTAATCCTTGACGGGAAGCGCTTTAGTAAATGACGAAGTCTTTCTTAGTATCAAGTGGAGCAAGCACTGGGGGCAGAAGTCAACTTGTCTTTGAGCGCCTGGAAACTTTCCTGACACTTGTCTGTCCATTCGAACTTGACACCCTTATGCAACAGATTAGTCAGGGGCCTGGCAATCTTGGAGAAGCTCTCGACGAATCGACGGCAATAGCTGGCGAGACCGAGAAAACTTCGGACTTGCTTGACATTCTTCGGAGGAGTCCAATTGAGAATAGCCTGAACTCGTTCAGGGTTTACGGCAATACCATCCTTGGAGATGACATGCCCAAGATAGGTTACTTCGGGGAGCCAGAATTCACACTTGGAATACTTAGCATACAGCTGATGCTCTCGAAGCTTTTCCAGCACAAGACGCAGATGTTCAGCATGTTCTTCCTCATTCTTGGAAAATACAAGGATATCGTCCAGATAAACCACGACGAACTTGTCGAGGTAATCCATGAATATATATAGTTCATCAGACGAGAGAAGGTCGCAGGAGCATTCGTTAAGGCGAATGACACGACGGTGTACTCGTATGATCCATACCGAGTCATGAAGGCGGTTTTTGGGATGTCCTCTTCACGAACACGGATCTGGTGGTAACCCAACCTCAAGTCGATTTTGGAGAACACTGATGAGCCAGCCAGTTGATCATAAAGATCATTGATCCGAGGAAGAGGATATTTATTCTGAATGGTAGCTTGGTTTATAGGACGGTAGTCTTGGACTAATCGGTTTGTCCCATCCTTCTTCTTAACAAAGAGAGAAGGTGCTCCCCAAGGAGAGCAACTCGGGCGAATGAAACCTTTGACAAGAGATTTGTTGATTTCCTCCTTAAGCTCAATGAGTACATGCGGCGGCATCTTGTAGGGTCGTTTAGCTATAGGGGTGGTGCCGGGATTCAAGTCGATGATGAATTCAATAGCTCTAGCAGGGGGAATCCCTGGAAGTTCTTCTGGGAAGACGTCTTGGAATTCACGAATGACGGGAATGTTTTCAATGCCCTCGAGTGCTGCAGCGTTCAACGCATTCAAGGCATAAAGCCGTGCCTCGGCGTTCTGAACTAGATGAGCTTGGTAGGCTATTATTTCATCAGAATGGTGTAGCAGATGGACAACCTTAGTGGCGCAAACTATAGAAGCAGTATGCGCTTTCAACCAATCCATTCCCAGAATGAGGTCGATGCTACAAGACTTCAGTACAATGGGAGAGGCAAGGAATTCCAGTCCTTCGATTTCAATGGGGACGTCGTTGCAAATCATGGAGGTCCTACATTGGCCCGCGGTAGTGAGTACTAATAGTGAAGTGTTCAGGTCCTCGATTTTAATGCCATGCATGAATGCAAAATCCTCTGACATGAATGAATGTGATGCACCTATATCAAATAAAACAGATGTTGGTGCTGAATTTACGAGGAGTGTACCCATCACGGTAGCGGGCTGGTCTAGAACTTCATTGAGATCAACGTGGTTGGCATGAACACGACCATAAGACTTGGCATTGTTGTTGCGGGGCTGGTTGCTTCCACGGCCAGTTGCTGGGAGGGCCAGTTGATTCTGGTTCTGATTGCAATCCCTAGCACGGTGACCTGGTTGACCACACTTGTAGCACAGACCATTATTGGGAGTGGGAACAGGAGCTTGTGGTGGTGGACTGGAAGTCTTGGCTGCCTAGTTGGAGGAGCAGGTAGACGAGGTGCAGCATAGGTCTGCCTTAGGGCAGGTGCATTCGGCTGGTACATGTTGTTGGGAATCCATATCTTGCGCTTCTGCGAGGACGGGCCCGAAGATGAGTCTGTGTCATGGTTGCGCCTGTGAGAGCTCTGGTATTCCTGCAGACCAGTTTCGACATTGATGGCCTTATTCACCAGGGTGGCGAAATCAGCAAAGTCGTGCAATAGAAGTGCGAGCTTGATATCAACTTGAAGGCCATCACGGAACTTCTCCTGTCTGCGTGCATCAGTTGCGATGTCTTCTTCAGCATAGCAGGACAAGTCAAGAAACTCCCGCTGATAAGCTTCAACAGTCTTGTTGCCTTGGGTGAGGATGCGAAACTCGCGCTTCTTACGGTCCATGACTCCTTGAGGAATGAAGCGAGCACGGAAGGCAGCTTGGAAGTCTGGCCAGGTGATGATTGTTCCAACTGGCAGAGTACGCCTGTGGCTGTCCCACCATTGAGCTGTGGGTCCCTTCAGGAAGAAGGAAGCAAAGGTGACATAGCTAGCAGGGGCCACATCAGCAGACTCCATCTCATAGGTGATGTCACGGAGCCAGTCATCAGCATCCAGAGGCTGAGTTGAGCTGCGGTACACAGTTGGGTTCAGGCACATGAAATCCTGCAGAGTTACTGGGGTTGGCTGCTGGTTCATATTGGGGCGAGGAAATTGAGCCATCATATTCTCCATGAACTGACGATTCATCTCAAGCTGTTGGATCATACCAGCCATGTACTCAGGCGGTGGTGGGAAGTTGCCACCACGACCACGACCACCTGGTCTAATCATCCTGCTAATATATAATTGGGGTAGTTCAATATCGAGAAATTGCGGGGGCAAGAATCATTCATGATGAAACATGCATAATGAAAGGAACACGATAGATACTGCATAGTAGTTGGCATATCTTACAAAAGTGATCATGCATAGAGTTCGGTACACAGAGTTCAGTACGTAGACTAATACATCATAGGCGGCACGCAGGCTCGCGGCGAATGCATCTAATACTAACAAGCAAGCCTACATCAGTCCCAGGAGGAACTGTGGAGGTAGGTGTAGCTTGACAGCTGGTAGTGACGTGAAGGGAAGACCTCCACGCGAGTAGCCTGGGGTACGCAGATACTCTGGTGCGGAACCCGATGCGCAGGTGGCAGGAGAGGACCAAGTGCGGGAGAGTAGCCTCCCACATCTGGCCAGTCAATGCCCTGGGGCATCACGGTCCTGGCAGGGTAGATCGTAGAACGCGACAGATCACCAGAGCGGACAGAGGGGTGCAACAGCGTCACAGCACGATACAGATGCTGATGGGTGGTGTACAGCTCGTGGCGAAGAGCTCGGTTAGCTCTATCCAGCCCATCAGCATGCAGAACCAGGTTCTGATGGTAGAAGGGCTCTCGGGTGACAGTGGAGTAGGCAGCAGTGTAGTATCCCTCCGCACCAACATCGGATGCGATAGCAATGTGCCTGAAGGGGGAGGTGTCCAACTCTTGATACTCTCCACGAAGACGTGTCAGAGCAGCATAAGCTGCATCGTGAACCGCCATATCGATAGTCACTCCAACACCATGAGCAGTGTGCAGCACGGTAGTGGAGTCATACTCCCGAGAGTAGAGGTGGACGATGGCACGGTACTGCTCCTGGTTGAAGTCCTGATACTCCTCATAGACGGTGTACTCAGGGTGCCAGCGATAACCCAGATAGGTCATCATCTCAACCAACACAGCAGGTGATCCTGAGGCACCAATGGCCGTCGTGAGCGCACGACCTGTCTCGTGGGTTCCATCTGAAAACAAAGATGTTTCAAAGGAGTCAACTGACAGTGTGGATAATGTTTGATATACTAGTCTAATGAATAGCTAGGGCTTATCCAACTTTGGGGTGAACGTGATCACGGGATCCTAGTGTTAGGGTTAGTAAAATCGTTTAACCCGAGTAGGAGAGAGTTCAGAGTCCCAGAGTAAGGATCGAGGACTAAAAGATCCTAATACCACCCAGATGGCGACATGGGCCCGTAAGGCACACAGCCATGTTAGTAAAAGTTTTTGTAATGTCTAGACTCAACTTCGGCCAAGGAGTGTGGAAGGGGGATTCCTACAGGCAGTCGGCTCTGATACCAACTTGTGACGCCCCCAATTTAATCGTACACTAATCATACACGCAAACGTGTACGATCAAGATCAGGGACTCACGGGAAGATATCACAACACAACTCTACAAATAAAAATAAGTCATACAAGCATCATATTACAAGACAGGGGCCTCGAGGGCTCAAATACAAGAGCTCGATCATAGACGAGTCAGCGGAAGCAACAACATTTGGGTACAGACATAAGTTAAACAAGTTTGCCTTAAGAAGGCTAGCACAAACTGGGATACAGATCGAAAGAGGCGCAGGCCTCCTGCCTGGGATCCTCCTAAACTACTCCTGGTCGCCGTCAGCGGGCTGCACGTAGTAGTAGGCACCTCCCGAGTAGTAGTAGTCGTCGTCAGCGGTGGCGTCTGGCTCCTGGACTCCAACGTCTGGTCGCAGCAATCGGGTATTGGAAAGGGGAAAAGGGGGAGAAAAGCAACCGTGAGTACTCATCCAAAGTACTCGCAAGCAAGGAGCTACACTACATATGTATGCATTCGTATCAACTGGAATAAGGCTATCATATGTGGACTAAACTGCAGAATGCCAGAATAAGAGGGGGACAGCTAGTCCTTTCGAAGACTACGCTTTTGGTAACCTCCATCTTGCAGCAGGGGAAGAGAGTAGATGGTAAGTTCACCAAGTAGCATCGCATAGCATAATCCTAACCGATGATCCTCTCCTCGTCGCCCTGTTAGAGAGCGACCGCCGGTTGTATCTGGCACTTGGAAGGGTGTGTTTTATTAAGTATCCGGTTCTAGTTGTCATAAGGTCAAGGTACAACTCCAAGTCGTCCTGTTACCGAAGATCACGGCTATTCGAATAGATTAACTTCCCTGCAGGGGTGCACCACAAAACCCAACACGCTCGATCCCATTTGGCCGGACACACTTTCCTGGGTCATGCTCGGCCTCGGAAGATCAACACGTCGCAGCCCTACTTAGGCACAACAGAGAGGTCAGCACGCCGTCTAAATCCTATGGCGCAGGGGTCTGGGCCCATCGCCCATTGCACACCAGCATGTTGCGAGGGCGACCGGAAGCAGAACTAGCCCCCTTAATACAAGAGCAGGCTTATGTTCCAATCCGGTGCACGCCGCTCAGTCGCTGACGTCACGAAGGCTTCGGCTGATACCACGACGTCGAGTGCCCATAACTGTCCCCGCGTAGATGGTTAGTGCGTATAGGCTAGTAGCCAGACTCAGCTCAAATACCAAGATCTCGTTAAACGTGTTATCTTGAAATAACCACAAACGCCGACCAAGGCCAGGCCCACCTCTCTCCTTGGTGGGCTCAACCTGCCATGTCGCTTCGCCACAAAGATCCACTCGCGGGTACTCCTACGAGCCGACCCGTCTTTGGTCACCACAAGTATCATATATTATGTACAGATATATACCCATGATCAACTCCCGAGTGATCACGGCCCGATAGTATAGCATGGCTGACGGACAAGAATGTATGGCTACTGATGATAAACTAGCATCCTATACTAAGCATTAGGATTGCATGTAAAGGTAACAACAGTAATAGCAACGACAGGCTATGCATCAGGATAGGATTAACGGAAAGCAGTAACATGCTACACTACTCTAATGCAAGCAGTATAGAGGAGAGTAGGCGATATCTGGTGATCAAGGGGGGGCTTGCCTGGTTGCTCTGGCAAGAGAGAGGGGTCGTCAACACCGTAGTCGTATTGGGTAGCAGCGGCGTCGGTCTCTGTGTCTAGCGAGAGAAGAGGGGGAAGAAACAATAAATATAATGCAAACAAATGCATGACGATGCATGACATGACAAAGCGTGATGCTAGGTGTGCCCTAACGCGGTACGAGGTGGTACCGGTGAAGGGGGAAACCATCCGGGAAAGTATTCCCGGTGTTTTGCGTTTTCGGATAGATGAACCGGAGGGGGAAAGTTGCATGTTTGCTATGCTAGGGATGCGTGGTGGACGAACGGGCTGCATATCCGGATTCGTCTCGTCGTTCTGAGCAACTTTCATGTTGAAAATATTTTAATCCGAGTTACGGATTAAAAGATATGATTTTCTAAAGATTTTATTAATTTCTGGAATTTAATTAATTATTTAAATTAATTCAAAATTGGATTTATGACATCAGCATGATGTCATGCTGACGTCAGCAGTCAACAGGGTTGACTGGTCAACCTGACCAGTGGGTCCCACTGGTCAGAGACACATGTTAATTAACCAAATTTAATTAATCTAATTAGAATTAATTATGGGTGGGCCTCACTGTCATTGACTGATTAATTAATTAACAGTTTAATTAGTTTAGATAATTGATTAGTTTAATTAATCAAAATTAATTAAGTTAATTAATTCTTTAATTAATTAATTAATTAATTTTATTTTTATTCTTTTTTTAAACGTTCTGTGGGCGGGGCCCATACGTCATAGGCCCTGGGGGCCTTTAGCTGCAACGGCCTTAGCAGGCAGTGGGCGTGCGGGCTCACGGGCGCGGCCACGAGCGCCCACAGGGGCAAGCCCAGGCGCTTGCCTCGGGCGCGGCCGCCGGCGACAAGGAGGCAGCCAGGGGCGGCGAGGCAGCGAGCAGCGCCGAGTGGGAGCGGTCGGTGATGTGGCAGAGGCCAGGGAGAGGAACAGGGCACGGGGCGCGAGCAGCCGAGGCCCGGCGGGGTGCATGCCGCCGGCCATGGCGCGAGCGCGGTGAGCGCGTCAAGGGGAAGAAGGGGGCGGCCACGCGCGCGTGCAGCAGCGACGCGAGGCGAGCGGGGCACGGGGCACACGGTGAGCACGGGCGGGCGCGGTGGCGGTGACCGAGCGCGTACGCTGCACGCGGCCAGAGCGGGAGAGGGCGGAGCTGCTCGGGCGTAGTGGGGCGCCGACGAGCTAGACGGGGTCGAGCGAGCGCGGGCGGAGGGGCCCGGCAGCTACGGGCGCGTTTAGGCAGACGCATGTGACGACGCCGGCGGGCAGAGGGGCCAGCGGGCGAGACGCAGCGGGCAGCCACGGTGCACGCGCGGGTGCGGTCCAGGGCGGAGAGAGGAGGGGCGCTCACGAGGGGGAGGTAGGGTCCGGGGCAACGGTGCTCGAGGTGGGTGTCGGGGACGAGCGGCGGAGAGGAGGCAGGCCGGCGGGGCAGCTCCGGCGAGTGCGTCGAGTGGCGGGGGCGAGGCGGTGATGGACGGCGACGGCGATCCGGGCGGCGGCGCCCTGGCGCGGCGAGCCCCGATCCGATCTGGATCGGGGGGAGGAGAGTGGGCGACGTGGGGGTTAGTGTGCGGTCTGGGTGGGGCTAGGGTTTGGGGAAGGGGAGGATAAGGGAGAGTGGGGGCGGGCCGGCATGGGCCGGTGGGGAAAGTGGGCCAGGCAGCCCAGAAGGGGTCTGCCCCCTTCCCCCCATTTGCTTTGTTTTGTTTTGTTTTTTTATTTATTTATTTACTTTTCTTTATTTATTCCATTTTAAATCATTTAGGCATTTTCTAAAAATATGTTTGCTGCACTATAATTACCCTCGTAATATTCGGCAACCACCGAACATTTTTGTTTCAACTTTTTTAAAAAACTTTTGTTGTTTGCCATTTTTTCTTTTGAATTGATTTTGAATCGGTTTGAACTAACGAAAGCTTAGCAACAATAATCAAGGTGACGTGGCATGATTAGCGTGGAATCACTGTAGCAAGATTATCCGGGCGTTACACTGTTGTTGTTCTCAGATGGTTTGCAAATGCCACTTCAGTGATCTCAGTAAGACTAGCAAAGCTGACAGGTGCAGGCTGGTCTTGGACAGTCTTTATTTGCAGATAACACTTCTTGCTGAAGCCCTGAGTGCTTTCAACATCCACAATGTTACATTTAGCATTGACAATTTTAGAGCCACACAGTTTGGGTAAGATGTCATGGGCATTGGACACAATGTTGCCAATGAGGCCCTAAAGAACAGAGATGTTGTCAGACATATAGCTGTTTGGCTCAACATTCCCAGTGAAATGTGTTGGGGAACGTAGTAATTTCAAAATTTTCCTACGCAGACGCAAGATCATGGTGATGCATAGCAACGAGAGGGGAGAGTGTTGTCTACGTACCCTCATAGAACGAAAGGGGAAGCGTTAGCACAACGCGGTTGATGTAGTCGTACGTCTTCACGATCCGACCGATCAAGTACCGAACGTACGGCACCTCCGAGTTCAGCACACGTTCAGCCCGATGACGTCCCTCGAACTCCGATCCAGCTGAGTGTTGAGGGAGAGTTTCGTCAGCACGACGACGTGGTGACGATGTTGATGTTCTACCTATGCAGGGCTTCGCCTAAGCACCCCTACAATATTATCGAGGTGGACTATGGTGGAGGGGGGCACCGCACACGGCTAAAAGATCAAACAGATCAATTGTGTGTCTTTGGGGTGCCCCCTGCCCCCATATATAAAGGAGTGGAGGAGGGGGAGGGCCGGCCCTCTCTATGGCGCGCCCTAAGGGAGTCCTACTCCCACCGGGAGTTGGATTCCCCCTTTCCTAGTAGAACTAGGAGCCCTTCCAAGTAGTAGGAGTAGGAGGGAAGGTGTCGTGGAATTGTCACGGCAGATGTCCTTAGTGTCAGGACTTAGTCGCGAGGCCAACGCATCTATGTGGTAGCTTGAGAGGGGTTGAGCGGGACGAGAGACGCGAGGTTTTACCCAGGTTCGGCCCCTCACGGTGGAGGTAAAAGCCTACGTCCTGCTTCATTGATATTGATGATGATGATCACGGTTACAAGAGTGCTCTATCTTGAGAGCTATTGTCTAAACCTAACTTGTCCAACTTGTGGAACTTGTCCCCTTTTGGGGAGCCCTGCCCCTCCTTATATATGTTGGAGGGGCGGGTTACATGTAGAGTCCTATTAGGATTAGGACTAGTCTATCTCTAATACAAATCGGATACAAGTCCAGGTCTTAGCTCCTTGTAAGATAAATGTTCCTCATGCCTTTCCTCTTAAACCGGCCCACCATTAACATAAACCGGCCTTCTGGGCCTTGGGCCTTGTCATTCATCTGACCCGTCTGCTGGGTCACAAGTGTGTCATAATGTTCCGGCGGGTTGCTTGTAAACCGCCAGGTCAGGGCAGGTCGCTAGTGAATCGCCAAGTGTAAACCGGGTCTCAAGTAAACCGCCAAGTCCAGCCGGGTCACCAATGAGTCCTCAGGCTCGTGAATCGTCATACCAGTGAACCGCCAGACACGTAAATCGCCAATCCTCTGGCGGTTTACCAATGAAACGCCTAGTCCGTCCGGGTTATACTTCCGGTCGGTTTACACCGCGGGGTATATCCCCGACATTAGCCCCCAAGTTTAGCTTGGATTTATCCATGGTAAACTTATGCTGCAAAATAAACACAAGAACAAATTTGACAGGTTATGCTCTGGGTTAAGAATTCTTGTAAACCGGTACCTGATGATCCTTAAGTCCTTGTCATTTCCTCCTTCTAGAAAATCCAGGTTAACAAGCCAGCTTCATACTCAATTTCTTGACATTGGTTTCTCACAGAGAAACATTGTGAAGAATAATCCACTTGAGTCGGCTTCCAAAGCGCCGGTTTGAAGATGTAAAACTTGCCGGTTTAATATTACCAAACTAGCCGGTTTATAAATATTGATGGCACCGGGTCATAATTGTTGTCGACACCGGGTCATGTAATTGATCTTCCTGATTTGCTCAAAACTGATAAAATGAAGATGTTCCTCCTTTATATGCATAATACCTGTAGCCACCAAGTCTTAAGAGGAGAACATAGTGATAACTTAAGACTTGCTCCAATAAGTGTTTCAACCTTGAAGAAATCCGGTTTGTTCATCATATAAACTGAATACTCCATATATGTAGCCCCCAAGTGCCGGGTTGTCATGCTTGCAGCAACCTGGGACTTGTAATTGCTTATAAAAACTTCAATCAGTGTAACCCCCAAGGGCCGGGTCATTATGCAATAATGAGCAGGAACTTTGTAAATATAATTATGTAAATTTTAGCAGTGATGTGTAGCCCCCAAGGGCCGGCTTAGTAAGATAATACTGAACCGGCACTTGAAATATACTTCAATGAAAATAAAATCTTATAATGTAGCTTCCATCGTAGGGCTTGAACCCACGTCCACAAGGTTAAGAGCTTTGTGCTTTACCAACTGAGCAATGGATCCTTCAATATTATGGATGAAAACTTGTGTACCTTGAATTATTGACAGGAGCAATTGGTAGCCCCCAAGGGCTGGCTCATTATAATATGATGAGTCGGGTCTTCAATAAGACTAGTAAAAAAATGACTTTGCATTAGCCCCCAAGTGTCATGATGCATGCTTGCAGCGACATGAGACTTGCATGTAATCTTGATTTGAATAATGTAGCCCCCAAGTGTCGGGTTGTAAGCCTGCAGCAACTCGGGACTATTCTTTCCATTGTAGAATAAATCATATCCTTTGATAAAATAATAGACATTGCACTAAAGCGACTTTGAAAACTTCAATCATACTACTGGTTATTGATAACCATAATAAAAATCCAGCCATGTTGGCTATTTGAATAATATACCCAATGATTTATAAGCGCATAAATCCAATGGCGCAATCCAAATATATACTGGCGACTTATAGTCGAAAGCCAGGACGGTTCAATAAACACCGGTGATTTGTAATTATGCTTTATTCAACCTGTTTCTGCATACAACAAGTTTAAAGTGCCCTGGCGGTTTACCGCCGGACGGGTCATAACGCCCAACATATAACCCGGGTTTATAACCAAGGCTGTACTTAAGAATAATCAAATATGAAATAGATCATACCTGTGGCATTGAATCACATCGTTGGTTTACCAACTTTTTGTAGTAAGAGTGATAACCCCAATCTTGAGTAATGATAACTCCTTTCATATTGTGCTGGTTTATGATAAAACCGTACCGGGTTGTGATAAACACCGGTTTAACCATATATAATACTGGCGACTCGTAGTCAAACCAGACCGGGTTGATAGTCTCCGGATTATAATTTGATCGTGTACTGACAACTTGTAGTTGAAAGCCGAGCCGGGTTGATAAACACCGGTTTACTCCATAATAGGATGGTAACTTAAAACCAAACCGGGCAGATAGTCTCCGGATTAAGATTTCACCGTGTTCCGCCAATTTGTAATTTGACAGTCGAACCGGATTAACAATGTTGGTTTAAAAACGCAACAGAAGTAAAAGGTCTTTAGCAAAAAAGAACAGAATTCAAGCAAAGGCAAAAATAAAACCATTGCAAATGAGGCTTTGAGCCGATCAAGAGGCATTACCATGGTCGGACACGACCAAGCCCCCAAAAAGGCGTAGCTATGGTTCGAGTCAGCCAGGTCCCCAAATGATGCTTTGCCATTACGCCGATCAAGAGGTGTAGCTATGGTTCGGGTTCGACCAAGCCCCCAACTGATGTTGTGGCACTAGGCCGATCAAGAGGCGTGACTATGGTTCATACATGACCACAAGTCCCCAAGTGATGCTTTGGCATTACACCGATCAAGAGGTGTAGCTATGGTTCGGGTTCGACCAAGCCCCCAAGTGATGTTGTGGCACTAGGCCGATCAACAGGCGTGACTATGGTTCAGACGTGACTACAAGTCCCCAAGTGATGTCGTGGCTTTACGCCTATCAAAAGGTGTTGCTATGGTTCGGACGCGACCAAAGCCCCCAAGTGATCAATAATATGATAAGCCAATAAGGCAGGATACCCATGTTTGAACCGCGCATCATGGCAGCAGGTCCTCTTTGGCACCTTTTAACTATTTGCAAGAGATAAATCCTTCTTGAACCGGATGTTAAACCGGATATTAAGAGTTTCAAAGCTTTGTGGGAGACATCTTTCCCTTCAACCGGATTTTAAACCGGAATCTTCATTTTCAGCCGGAAATTTTCTGACGGCCTTTAAACTCGAACTTGCGAGAAGTTAATTCCCTTTTGAACCGGACATTGTTAAACCGGATTTGAGCGCTTCAGAGCTTTGTGGGAAAATAGATTTTTCTTAAACCGGATTGTAAACCAGATATTGAGAGCTTCAGTGAGACTGACTTCCCTTGAGCCGGATTTTAAACCGGAGTCATTTCTGATGACCCGGAACTTCTTCATTGAGCCGGGATTTTATAACTGTCATATACTTTCTAAGTCGACAATTTTCTGACGGCCCTTAAACTTTCATCAATATAACAGTAGCCTCCGGGACCGGGTTATCCTTCCCTCCATCATCCTGGGGTTCTTAAATTTGTTGAAATTGGCAAGATTTGCTGAGTCATGTCATCGTAGCCCCCGAGCCTCAAAGGTGACACAAGGAGTTGGCTTGAGACTCTCCATATTTGACCGTGATATAAACCGGTACAACTTGTATATCATTGGCGTTGATAGCACGATGTGAATCCATAGAAGGTTGAGGTGACTGCGGCGGGTTGTAAATGATCCCATATGAGCCGTGTCAGCAACTCGGCCAATGGTTCCTTCCAACTAGCTATTTGAAGTTAATCAAAACTGTAGTGGCGGCGACTTGTGCGCCTGCCCATTGAACTATCCAGTGCAAACGACGGTTGATGATAATTTATCTCCAATTTGAAAGAAAACCGGGCTACCCAAGTTGTGACTTGCTCATACCCAATAAACAGCTCATGCAGACAGGTGCGGCCCGGTATATTGATGTAGACCAGGCCGTGAGAGATGGACAGCAAAGACGACCGCGGCTTTCAAAGGCGGCACAGACAGATGAGTCGGCTGCGGCATTGTAACCGGCGTGGACGGGCGAATTAGCCACGTCATATTGATGTAAACCGGTCTGCAGAATGGCGGTTTGCACATATATTCACCGAGCTTGATGGCATGGTAAGATACTAGCGCATTCATAATGGTTGCGCGAGTTTATACATCCATGACACAGCCATAGCTTTTGCAATGAACAATTGTCCTGCATAAACAATATTGCAGACCAAGGCAAAGGTAAACTGTTCTTTGACAAAAATAATATGTACTATAAAATATATTTTAGATGGATATCACCTGATGTGCTAGGCCGGAAATTATCCGCCATCGAGTTGATGATCACCACAGTGATGCTAAAATTAATCACGGCCGAGTTAACCGTAGGAGCAGACAGATGAGTCGGCCCGGCGTTGAAAGCCGGTGCGGCCGAGCAAGTTGTCCTCCACGTTGTAAGCCGGCGTGGACGCATGAACCGGTGGCCATGGCGGACGGGCGAGTCGTCCGTGGTGTTGTAAGGTGGTGCAGACGGGCGAGTCAGCCGGTATGTTGACGTAAACCGGACCGCGACACCCTGTCCGTGAAGCCGCGCGATACAGCCGAACGTGCATCCGTGGTATAACACCACCCCTTTTTCTTTTAATAGTTGCCCTGCATAAAAATATTACAGGCCAGAGTAATTGTTGTCGGATGAATTAACATGTACTGATAAAATACATAGAAATGATAGCACCTGGTATTTTTTGCCGGACGCTGGCGCCGGATAATGCATAGTGCTGCTTTTGTTTTGACAAAAGAGTTGATTGGTTCTGTGTCTTCTAATGCCTGAGGTCTCCACATAACCTAGACGGAATTTTTTGAACCGGAATTTCTGAAACCGGAGTTTCTTGATAATCCGGCCAGAACTGTTGAACCGGAACCTCTTGATAATCCAACTGGAATTTTTGATAATCCGGAACCTTTTGAGCTGGAACCTCTGTATAACCCAGCCGAAACTTTTGATAATCCGGAACCTTTGAACCGGAACCTCTTGATAATCCAACCGGAATTTTTGATAATCCGGAATCTTTTGAGCTGGAACCTCTTAATAATCCGGTCGGAACTTTTTGCTAATCCGGAAGTATTTGATAATTCGGAACAATTCTGTAGCCGAAGTCGGAACTCTTTGATGACTCGGACAGAACCTTTCGGCGATGCGGCTGGAACCCTTCGGCGATTCAGACTGAACTTTTTGTTGAGGCGATCGGAACTTTTTGATGATTCAGACAGAACCTTTCGTCGAGACGGTCGGAACTTTTCAATGATCCGGCCGGAAATTTCCGACGAACCGGCGGAAC
Source organism: Triticum urartu (assembly GCF_003073215.2). Lineage (NCBI taxonomy): Eukaryota > Viridiplantae > Streptophyta > Magnoliopsida > Poales > Poaceae > Triticum > Triticum urartu. Next base: position 649,122,607 of record NC_053028.1, on the reverse strand, counting down.
GTTTCGATGAGCCTGACGGAACTTTTTCGGCGAGCCGGCTAGAGCTCTCCGACAAACCGACCGGAACTTTTTCATTGAGCCGGACGGAGCTTCTCGATCCCTGAGATAGCGCCCTCCAAGAACTCAACACCACCGTGTGCAGGCGCCACGGTGGGCGCCAACTGTCATGGAATTGTCACGGCAGATGTTCTTAGTGTCAGGACTTAGTCGCGAGGCCAACGCATCTATGTGGTAGCTTGAGAGGGGTTGAGCGGGATGAGAGATGCGAGGTTTTACCCAGGTTCGGCCCCTCACGGTGGAGGTAAAAGCCTACGTCCTGCTTCATTGATATTGATGATGATGATTACGGTTACAAGAGTGCTCTATCTTGAGATCTATTGTCTAAACCTAACTTGTCCAACTTGTGGAACTTGTGAATCTTGTCCCCTTTTGGGGAGCCCTGTCCCTCCTTATATATGTTGGAGGGGCGGGTTACATGTAGAGTCCTATTAGGATTAGGACTAGTCTATCTCTAATACAAATCGGATACAAGTCCACGTCTTAGCTCCTTCTAAGATAAATGTTCCTCATGCCTTTCCTCTTAAACCGGCCCACCATTAACATAAACCGGCCTTCTGGGCCTTGCGCCTTGTCATTCATCTGACCCGTCCGCCGGGTCACAAGTGTGTCATAATGTTCCGGCGGGTTGCTTGTAAACCGCCAGGTCAGGCAGGTCGCCAGTGAATCGCCAAGTGTAAACCGGGTCTCAAGTAAACCGCCAAATCCAGCCGGGTCACCAATGAGTCTTCAGGCTCGTGAATCGTCATACCAGTGAACCGCCAGACACGTAAATCGCCAATCCTCTGGCGGTTTACCAATGAAACACCTAGTCCGGCCGGGTTATACTTCCGGCCGGTTTACACCGCGGGGTATATCCCCGATAGAAGGAAAGGAAAGGGAAAAGGAGAAGGAAGGAAGGGGACGCCCCCCCTCCCTAGTCCAATTCGGACCATCCCATGGGGAGGGGTGCGGCCACTCTTTGAGGCCTTTCTCTCCTTTCCCGTATGGCCCATTAAGGCCCAATACGAATTCCCGTAACTCCCCGGTACTCCCGAAAATACCCGAATCACTCGGAACCTTTCCGATGTCCGAATATAGTCGTCCAATATATCAATCTTTACTTCTCGACCATTTCGAGACTCCTCGTCATGTCCCGGATCTCATTCAGGACTCCGAACTCCTTCGGTACATCAAAACACATAAACTCATAATATAACTATCATCGAACTTTAAGCGTGCGGACCCTACGGAACTATGTAGACATGACCGAGACACGTCTCCGGTCAATAACCAATAGCGGAACCTGGATGCTCATATTGGCTCCTACATATTCTACGAAGATCTTTATCGGTCAAACCGCATAACAACATACGTTGTTCCCTTTGTCATCGGTATGTTACTTGCCCGAGATTCGATCGTCGGTATCTCAATACCTAGTTCAATCTCGTTACCAGCAAGTCTCTTTACTCGTTCCGTAACACATCATCCCGCAACTAACTCATTAGTTGCAATGCTTGCAAGGCTTATAGTGATGTGCATTACAGAGTGGGCCCAGAGATACCTCTCCAACAATTGGAGTGACAAATCCTAATCTCGAAATACGCCAACCCAACAAGTACCTTCGGAGACACCTATAGAGCACCTTTATAATCACTCAGTTACGTTGTGACGTTTGGTAGCACACAAAGTGTTCCTCCGGTAAATGGGAGTTGCATAATCTCATAGTCATAGGAACATGTATAAGTCATGAAGAAAGCAATAGCAACAAACTAAACGATCAAGTGCTATGCTAACGGAATGGGTCAAGTCAATCACATCATTCTCCTAATGATGTGATCCCATTAATCAAATGACAACTCATGTCTATGGTTAGGAAACATAACCATCTTTGATCAACGAGCTAGTCAAGTAGAGGCATACTAGTGACACTCTATTTTGTCGATGTATTCACACATGTATTATGTTTCCGGTTAATACAATTCTAGCATGAATAATAAACATCTATCATGATATAAGGAAATAAACAATAACTTTATTATTGCCTCTAGGGCATATTTCCTTCAAAATGTGCATCCTCATAGTCCATAGATACATTAGCAGGCACAAAAGCTGGACTGTTGGCTTGGATATCCTGAGGGCCATCATCAGGCAAAGGAATGAAATCCATCTGATCCTCCTGCACCTCATCATTGAGTGTCTGTGCTGCAGAATCGACCTGCATAGTAGTGGGCGTGACAGCAGTGGGAATCACCTCATTCAGATCATTGTTGGCATTGCCAACAACAGCATGTACATGAACATCCTCATAAGGAGCTCCAAGATGCTCATTGTGTGGGTTGATAACAATCTGCTCCATGGGGATGTTACCAAGTACTTCGTCGTGCCAAAAACCCTCCTGAACATGCGGGAGAGGATGTGGATTTCCTCCATCGGGGGGGTAGAGGATCCTCATCACCACCAAGTTGGCCAATGAGCTCACGAGACAGTATGTAGGTGGGACAAGTCCATGAATCACCATACCCAACATCGTCCAGATTGCGCAGAACAACAATACTGACAGGTAAAGTATCCACATTCATAACTCTGACCTTAACAATAATCCTAGTTTTGTCTCTCAGGTCCTTGTTCCAGATCAGAAATCTGCCATATTGAGAGACCGTGCGGCTAACAACTCCTACATCCCAGCATTCAAGTGGGTAGTTCATCAACATGAGCCAAACATCATGGGTAAAAATGATGCTACGTAGTTCAGACTCCTATCATGCCTAGTGATGCGAAGAACAGATTCACCAGTCTCATAGGGACTATTACTTATAGCAAAATCTCTCGAACAAGCAGTTGTAAATTGGATCAGAGCAGTACCCATACCACATCTGGAGGTGTAGTTGATCCTCCATCCCTTGGCTTCAAGATACTCAGTGATCATTGCATTGGTAGCAGGGAAATCTTTAGGAGGGACAGCAGGAAACAGAGTAGCGATTGCCCACTCATCGCAGACCATAGGAAGCTCACCGCCGAGGACGACGTAGCCTTGCTGCACGCGTTCAGGACCCGGAGCAATGATCGTGGTGCCGGCGGGGAGGTGAGGGTATGGGTCACACGGGTAGCATGCCATGGCGTTGGTGGCGGCGGTGATGGTGGCTGGTGGAGCGTGGAGGCTAGGCAGGGGAGTAGAATGCGAGGAGGCAGGGGGGAGTCTACTAGAATTTATTGCGCTCAACAGGTGCAGACTTTTTTATCTGATATATCAGCGTGCGGTTTTTCTTGTTGAGACAAAATCTGGCGATGTGATTATAACCATAACATTTTTTGCATCTGATACCGTTACAACAACCCGATGGATAATGACCATATCCCAAGCATTTCGTGCAGAAAATAAGTTCAGGTGGGATATTTGGAATGTGCATCGACTCCATTACGGGCTCGCAAGTGGGCTGGATTGCGTTGGCGCCATTGGGCTCCATAGTTGGGTCAATAGGGCCCAAGTCAGTGCGACAATTTGAAATTACGTTGGGCTATGCATGGGATTGGTTGAGCTACGTACCTCGATCGGCCGATTGTTACGATCATCCAACTCCGTTGATGAGATCTGAGAATTGCCAATCGGGGTAGAGTTAGCACCAGTAAGAAGCCGAACAATAATAATGCCATTGGATATGATACCTTGATTGGGCTGAGGCACATATGATATGTCATTAAGAATTCTTCAATAAACTTTGTTGACTGAGACGTGCCTAGAAGGTGGCTTCCTTTTATAAGTCACACGAGTCCATTCTGCCTCTTGTTGTTTGATCCAAACTTTCTCTTCATAAATCCAATTAGGGCCTCCACCGCTCCACAGTTGAAAGAAATTATGGAGGCTCAAGGGCAACACCTAACTCGACGTGTGATGAAATACGAGTTATTATTATTTGTTAAAATATATAATATATATTGAACTATTTGTTGTTGAACCATTTGATTTTTCTAATGAATTTGCGCCGAACCACGGTAAATATGGCCGATTTGTGCCGATAGCGGGCCAATTTTTCGCCGAAAGTGGTCTGAAAAGCGCACAAAAAATTAGCCGACATCGGTGCCTGAGGACGACCTAGGGGCGGCGGCTGGGAATCTAATCACCCTCAGAGCCGATTTTAGCGTCGGCTCGCCACCAGACAGCGATTTTAAGCCCCTTGGGGGCCAACCGCTGGAGATGCTCTCAAGACTCAGCCATTCAAGTTCGGATGGATGAGAGGCAGACTGGCCGCGCCATGTGCAAAGCAGCCAGAGAGCACAACTGTGCCGGCACGCGCCTAGGCGTCGTGTAGTGCTGGATTTAATTAGTTTGATTCACTCGCTTTCGGTTGGGCTTCTGTCAGGAGAAGCTTTGCTCTGCCTCTGCCTCTGCGTCTGCGTCTGCGCCAAGGCAACGACATGGGGGCGACGTATGTACCGTACGGGCCTCTAAATGATTGGGATTAACGACCCAATGATTTATAAGGCGTACCATACCGTACATACCACGGCACCAGCGATGACATTCGGTTACGCGCTAAGTTGACTCGGCTACGCTGGCTAGCTTCTGCAGCATCCTAGCTGTACACATGTGCTCCATCGTCGTTCCGATGGAGAAGGAGGCTACACTACAGCAAGAGCATGATGCTGCCAATCAGCTTGACTCTGGACCTAACTAACTGCCGTGCCATCAGATTTAGCTCAGCCGGTCTTCTCCTCACCGCGTGACTAGCTGACTGACCATCAATCGCAAAGAAGAAGAAGAAGATTATAATTCGTACGGATAGGCGTACGTGAGTATCGTCATGTATGCATGCGCTAGGAGCTCTTGCAGTCTTGCTTGTGTTGGTCAGTGACAGTGGCGGGCGATGTCGGCCCATCGGTCCAAGGTACAAGGCAGCTGGGTCTTTTTTTTGTGTGTGTGTGTGTGTGTGGGGGGGGGGGGGGGCTCGAGGGTGGGGAAGGGTGGGGGGCACAGGAGGGCGTTGAGGGGCGGGGGGGGGGGGGGGACCAGGCAGCTGGTTAATTAGACTACCAGTGTAAGAAACTGAGAGTGGATATATAGCACGAAACCGAAGGCCGAGTACACTACCAGTGTACACCACAATCGCCGCCCTGGCATGATGTCGGCACAGGAGACTGAAACTCCAAGTCCAGTCGTCGCAATGGCCGTGGTGCAGCCCACCCTAATTAGCTGGAGTATTTTGGCTCATCTTTGTAAGTGGGTGCGAAGGCACTAGTTTTCACCTGCTAACTTGCATCAAAATTAGGCAAATTTCGACATGGGTACATGCCGCTCCAAATTAAGTGATCGCTCTCATCCGACCGAGCCACGCTTGTCTTCTTCGTCTTCTCTTCGGTCGTTGCGTGCATGTGAACGTGGAGAAGTGCTTGATCACTACACGTGCCATACAAGGACAAAACCGCGAGAAAGCTAAGGCAAAACCGTTGATTTGTTTGATGGTATTGGCTACTAGTTGGAACGAAAATATTCAACCCATCAACTTCAGTTTCTTGTCTTGACTGCAACATCATTTGCTTAGGTCGTCATGGCCAATAATTACGTGGGGAGAGTAGGTTTGAATTTTGGTCAGTATCTTCAGCAGAGCATCCTGGAACCTGATAAGACAGATGCACGCATGCGTGGCCACTGACCAGTACAAATAGCCCAGCTAGCTACTGAGTAATTTACGTCAAAGTCCAAGATTGTCCTTTTATGTGGCCGTGGAGATAATTTCAACTTTGAACAAAGCTAGACGGAGCTAAGATGACAGTCTTGTCATAGCTAATATACTACGTAGGATATAGTACTACTATAACACAAAGAGAGATTGTCCAAGACAAATCGGACTTAATTCTTAACTACTCTCTCCATTCCAAAATATAGTGCGCTCACGTTTTCCGAGGTCGAACTTTGACCATAAATTTAATGAACGAGACCGACTGCGGCGGGAGAAAAAGTTACATAATTAAAAACTTTTTTTGAATACGAATTCAGTGATATAATTTTTGCCCCGCCGTAATTGGTCTTGATAGTTAAATTTATGGTTAAAGTTGAAGCATGGGGATAAAGAAATCACTATATTATGGAATGGAGGAAGTACATGTTGGCAACAAAAATCCAATGTGAATGCTACGTACACCACTATGCATGTTCCAACAAAGTTAATCACATATAGTAACATTCACTCTTATTGTTGAGCTTTACATCATTGTACGGACCAGTGGTGACACTGTACGATGATAGCACTTGCACACTTAACATCTATTTAGGGTTTTGTCCAGGAGTGATTAGATTAACAGGAACGATCACGTACGTAGCCTCCAAAGGCAAGTGGGAAATCGAGACTGGCATCAAGCAGAGTACTACTACAAAACCCACGTAAACACGAACTGTGACACGAACAAAAAAGGACTAAAATATGGTGGGCTGGACAGCATTAGAGCAACTCCAAAGGATCGACCCATTTCATCCGCCTGCGTCCGTGTGGATCGGCGCGGATAAAAGTGGCGGCCCAACGCACTAATCTAAACCTAAATCACGTCCGCGTCGACGCATTTGCGACCCAAATTTGCGCCCCAAATGCGTCGGCCTGGACGTCGAACGGACGCTTCGCGTGCCTTCTCGCTATCCGCCGCGTCCCCATATAGCGGCCGTCCAACTACCTGTTGCCCACGCGTTCAGCTTAATTTATGACGACGGGCCCACGCGTCAGCAACGGCGCTCGTCCTTTTTTAAGCCGACCGTGCGGCGGGGCTGTCCTCATCCAAACTCGTCGTCCATATCTGCCAACCTTTGCTCCCTTGTCGTCGGCAAACCCTAGCCACCACAACCATAGCAAGATGGGCATCTTCTCCGGCGCCAGCGGCAGCAAGGCCAAGGGCAAGTCCCCTGCCACCCCTTTCCCCTCAGAGTTCCTCCCGCCTCCGCCGGCAGAGGCAGCGCGTGAACGTGACAGTGCGCCAGGCAGAGTGGCACTGGCAGCACCGCCAGACTCTGTCGTATCCCGACATGATGCTGCCGCACGACTGGCATCTGGATCCAGATAGGATCCCAGTGCCGGCGGCGCCGCAGACGGCTCGTGCTGGCGCGGAGGAGGTGCGGCGCCGACGGGCGCTGCTGACGCCGAAGCAGCGCCGCGACCCCGCCTACGCAACCGACTCGCTCAACTGGGCGAGGTGGTTCGCTTTCGAGCACGAGGAGGCGAGGCGACGGGGCGTGCGCGAGGTCGACCGGAGGTCGCCGCCACCGGCGTTCGTCGTCCGCGAGGAGGACAAGGCGGCCCTTGCGGCCGTCTACCGGGGGAGCGAGGAGGACGAGCGGCGCATGGCGGGGGCGGCAGAGGAGGCTCGGTACGAGGCGGCAATGGCGCAGGCCCTTGCCCTCTTCGCGGCGAGCGACAGCGTGGTGCCGCCGTCCCCCATCAAGCCGGAGCCGGAGCGGGAGTCGTCCCCCATCGAGCGCTACTCCTGGACGGGAGTAGTGCGCGAGTGGGTACGCGCGCCGCCGATCTGGATGGGAGCGACGCCGCAGGAACAGGCGTACCTCGAGCACTGGCGCACGATCAGGGTGGCCGAGGAGCGCCGCGACGGCGAGTACCTCGAGATGCTCGAGCGCGACCTTGAGGAGAAGCAGCATGAGGCCAGGAGAAGGCGCGCCAGGCCGCGGCTGCACAGGCAACCGCACAGCCCCCCGCGCCGGCACTGCCCGACATGATGGCGCTCTGGAACACGGCGTTCTCCTGGGCCGGGCCGGCGCCGACGCTTATCGACCTCACGGACCCCGAGGACGACAACAACGACGCTTATCGACGTCATGGACCCCGAGGACGACGACGACGACGCCTAAGACAGCGCGCCGCCTCGTAGTTTAGGTTGTATGTGGACGCGTGGGCTCTCGCCGGCCTTCGCGGCCGGCTTTAATGTTTAATTAATGTTGTTTCTGTTTTTAATATGCATGCGTTTAATTTTTTTGCATCGTCAAAATGGGTTCAAGTCAGCGTTGGACATACGCGCTGACTCAAATATAGAAGCGGACATCCGTGTTCGTCTGGCCAATCCATACAAACAAAGGCTGACGAAATCGCCGTCCGTTTGGATCGGCCCGTTAGAGTTGCTCTTATTCCCGCACAGGACGGAGTCCACTATATACTCCCTTAGTTCCATATTATAGTGCGCATAACAATTTGGATCAAATTTCGGAATGTAGTGCGCATTAACACCTTTGGACGAAGATATCCCTCTGCTGGGCCACTGCAGCGAAGTTGCATGCACCCACATGCGTTACAGTCTGACAAAAGCAAAGGGCATTTCTTGTCCAGATAAAAGGGCCAGCACACGTCTTGGTATAAACGCCATAAGCAAAGGCGCACTATATAGGGGAACCGAGGGAGTATAACGGAAAATTAAAGCAGGATTCCCATTTCTGCCCGCCATTCCGGACTGTACGGCACGGCATGGGGCACCACGGGGGGGTGGGATAGTTTGGCATAAACTACGCAGGTGCCGTTGGTGAGTACGTTCAGGTCGCCCGTACGTTGGGCTGAGCCGCCAGCATCTCTGCCTTGCGCGACCTTTGTTTTGTTAAGTTGATTTTCCGCTGGACTAGTTCGGTCCTGCCAAAAAATAACTGGAACCAACAGACGAATTGAACGCGGCATCACACCGCCAAGCTAGCTAGCTGGCTGGCTCATGTGATGCTAATTCCATTTGTTTATGTTTTGTAGGTGTACTAGTAGACTAGCGGTACGGATGCACAACTTTGCATAGCATTATTAATTATTTTTTTAGAAAAGGAGGATGACCCCCGGTCTATGCATCTGGAAGATGCATACGGCTACTTTATTGATTATTCTTGAGGACCTTACAAAGTATTACAACAATGTGTCTGAATTCACCATCTTAGCAACATATGCCGCTACTCCTATCCAATATGATGAAGGGTGCTAGCTGGGCCACTACCCAAACCACTCACCTAAGCCTAATATCAAAAGCTGGAAGCCGAAACTCATTCGGAAGCCCCAGCCGAGCCACATACCGGGTCTGGGGCACAATCCGGTCAGACGCACTCGTGTGTCGTCGCCGCATCTTCCACAGGTCTTCAGATCATATTGAGGCTTCTACCTTGTTTGGCTACTCTGACATCGACGTCACCATGACGCCAAATAGCAACCTCCTCCTGCGCGAGTCCAGCACCGCGCATCGGGCGCCGAGTCTCCACTGCACCACGCCGCTGAAATCCGTCGTCATCAATGTGCAGGATGAAGCACCGCTCCACCAAAAAAAACGCCCACTGGTCCCTCGAACCCGTGTACGCCTCCAAGAATGACGCCCCCAAGGAGGAAACGACACCAACGCGCCGCCGTCATCTGATCTATTGATCTAGGGTTTCCCCGGAGGTAGCGGATAGAGGTCTGGAGCTTCTCCACGACGAGGCCTTCAAGAAGGTAATGACACGAAAAAGTGCCGCCAACGCCGGTCTTGGCATCAAGCCAAGAACTAGGTTTTCACCCGGATCCGCTGAAGGAACCGCCATCCAGCATCGTGTGAACGGGTCGTCGCCGATCTGAGCCGCCGCACATTAAGGTCGCATTGGCCAGATCAGATCTGTCCGGAGGGCAACGCACACATGGCGCCGACCCAACCCAGGCCCTCCATGCCGCCAAGGGCCAGAGGCGTCGGGGCCTCCACCACGCGCAGCCGCCCTGCCACCCACACGGCCCAGGACGGCCAGCACCGCCACATCCCGTCGACGGCGCGCGCCCACCAGATCCGAGCAGAATGCCCCGATCCGCCGCCAAAACGGTCAGCCGCCGCTCCTCCACCGCGAGGAAGAGCGGAGGGGACCGCCGCTCCCTGGGGCCGCCGCCCCAGCATCCAGCGCCACCGCGCCATAGAAGAGGCCGGAGGGCCAGATCCATGCCGGCGCCATGCGTGACGGGAGAGGAAAGGCCCGCCGCCGGCGGCAACAGCACGGGCTTTGCCCGGCGGGGACGCTCGACGGCGGCAAGGGGGAGGGAGCAGAAGGGGGGTGGCGGCGGCGGCGGGGTTAGGTCACCCGAGCTGCCCCCTGGAGAGCGACGCGGATAGCATTACTAATAATGGCCCAAATTATTACTCCCTCCATTTCACAATATAGTGCTTCCTCTATCCCCGTGCTTCAACTTTGACCGTAAATTTAACTATCAAGACCGATTGCGGTGGGAGAAAAAATTATATCAGTGAATTCGTATTCGAAAGAAGTTTTCAATTATATAATTTTTTTCTCCCGCCGCAGTTGGTCTCTTTGGTTAAATTTATGGTCAAAGTTGGACCTCGGGAAACATGGGCGCACTATATTTTGGAATGGAGGGAGTATCTCAGAATATCTTTGCAGTACCTGTCACGTTCGACCGCACGACTTAGGAACGGAGGGAGTACTTAGGATCACGTTCATGTGTCAGCTTACACAAGTGTCGCTCGCCGTACGCGCTCGAATTAGGTGCTATGGGCGGGCCGGCAGGCCAACACGTATTGTCATGCCGGACCCCACTACTAGAAAAAAGACTGTTAGTGGCGCACCTATTTTTATCATTAATGGCGCACTATAAGTGCGTCACTATTACCACACCACTAGTAATAAATACTAATGACGCATCTCTGGTGCGCCATTAGTATTACAGGTAATAGTGGCGCACCTTGTAGTGCGCCATTAATTAGTATTGCAGGTAACAGTGGCGCACCTTATAGTGCGTCATTACTATTGCTACAGGTGCGCCACTAATAACTCTTTTAAAAAATGATTTTTTTAATTTTGAAGGCAGAAAAATAGTAGTGGCGCACCGGCTAACCCCCATCGTGCGCCATTGCTATTTTTTTAATTTTGAATTTGAATCTGTATCTAGATCTGGCTCATTTTTTTGGCTTGTTTTTTTGCTTGTTTTTTTATTGAATTTTTTTCAAATTTCGTTCTCGACCTGGATCCGGTACGTTCTTTGTGCCGGGGGAGCTCCACATGTGGCCGGAAGTAGAGAAGGAGGGAGGAGAGACCGTTAGGAGGAGAGGAGGGAGGAGAGACCGTGAGGATCAGGAGAGGAGGGAGGAGGAGGTTGCCGGAGAGGAGGAGTACCGTGCGCAGGAGAGGAAGGAGGAGCACCGTGAGGAGGAGAGGAGGGAGGAAGAGGACCGTGAGCATGAGAAGAAGGAGGAGCGCCGTGATGAGGATAGGAGGGAGGAGGAGGTCGCTAGAGGAGGAGCACCGTGAGGAGGACACTAGTAGAAAAACCCCATTCGTCCCAGTTGATAAGGGTCTTTTGTCCCGGTTTGTGAACCGGGACTAAAGGGTCATTACTAATGCCCTAACCCTTTAGTCCCGGTTCTTACACGAACCGGGACAGATGGGCCTCCACGTGGCCGGTGCGCCGAGCCCAGGCAGGAGGGCCTTTGGTCCCGGTTGGTGGCACCAACCGGGACCAATAGGCATCCACGCATCAGCATTTCAGGGGCTAGGGTTTTTGTTTTTTTAAAGGGGGTGGGGGTTTTGGGGGTTTAATTTAGGTGTTTCATATATTGTGTTAGCTAGCTAATTAATACAGAGAAGTGTGCTCTCTTATATCCGTGATTGGTCGATGCTATATATACGTATATATAGAGAGGATTAGACACGCTAGCTAGTAAGCAAATGAAGGAAACAGAAGATCGTCATGAACATATGCATACAGAGAGAAGTGATATCGACCACCTCTCCTTCTCCGAGAGATTGGTCGAACAATAAGTTCTCGTATATCTATCCGACACTACCGGCTACATATATACAATAATTATCTCTTACAATATAATCTCCTAATTATATATGAACACAGGGTCCACATAGTATTCTCCGTCTTCAGCGATCACGTGGTCAAGGAAGAATGCCGCCAATTCCTCTTGAATTGCTCGCATACGATCTGGTGGTAGGAGTTCATTCTGCATCCGAAAGATCTAATTTGAACAAGGGGGTCAATACATATATATATATATATATGAATAAATGAAACTCAACACAAATGATGGTAATAAAATAAAATTGCGAATATTATTACTTACGCACTTCATATTGTTCATCAGAGTACCCCCGTTCACAGGTCGTGTGGTGGATGGACTTGCAAACGTAGTATCCACAGTAATTATTCACGGCTTCCTGCCACAGCCACTTTACAAGAAATAGAGGTCAATCAAACTGATAAGCAAGCATGCCAAATGGTATTGATGAAACTAGCGCTTGAATCACTAGGAGATGCGCGGAACATGTTACTATAGTACTTACTTTCGGGTGTCTAAATTGCAGCTTCTTCGGCAGTCCCGGAGCTTTTTTGGTGAATTTTCTCTAAACCCTGCCAGACAAAGAAAACAATTACTTGATATCAGGAAATGAACAAAGTTCCTGATATGGTGGATAATGATTGATTTAACTTACTTCTCGAGCATTTGAGTCACGTCCGCATAGACCTGGGGATCTTTTCGTCTCAAGTCTAAGATGGTTACTAGTCCCTGCTCAAACTTAATCTCTAGGAGAATATAGTGGAAGCTGCGCACGCATGCATAACTCATCAATTACATTACTATAACCTAGACTAATAAGGGAAACCGAATATGCACAAGACAGTAACAATCACTTGAAGTTGTAAGGAAAGAGTATTATATCTTTGTTTTCAGTTATTACCAACGATCGTAGCAAGTTGGCCTCGGTATCTTCGGCATGATATTTTACCTCAGTTGCATCTATGAGATTTGTGTTAATGAATCCAATATCACCGATTTGTCTTTTCTTCAATTCGGCGATCTTCAATTTGCATAATATAGTGAGAATAATTATAAATACATGCAATGAAAGAGCTGACCTATAGAGAGAGACTTAATGACAGAAGTAGTACTACTTATAGACAGTAGCAAGTGACCGTTGCTTTATCGAGGGCCTTTTGATTGAAAAACTGGAAGAACTCCTCAAATGGAACATTCAACAGTTCAATTCCAACGAGGTCATGCTCCTCTCTAACTCTCAGCGTCAAAGTATCCCTCCTCCCAGACTCTCTGTAGGTTTTCATGTACCAATCATGGAATCTTCCATCATCGTTGTTAGAGATCTTTCATCTTTGACGAGAGGCTTCTCGTACTCGTATTTGTGTTCCTCCACCTCCAAGAAATCATAATGTACATCATCGGGCAGGTAATCTCCAAGATTGCTATAACCGGGGACCATCCTCGGATTATTAGTAGACACCTTGAGCGGGGGGCACGATTGGTTCGCTTGTTCGCCGAGCTGGGCAATATTTTTCCCAGCTCGTCGTTCTTTTAACCTTTGATCACTGACAGTACTTCCCGACCGCTCCGCTTCGACAAATGACTTTGAAATAATGCGGTCATAGTTGCCTTTCGGCGGAGACTTTGCTGGTTTTTTCAGGGCAGCCAGAGTGCGCTTCACTTTCACCGGATCTACCTTCTCCTCCGGAGGTGGATGTTTCTTTGCTTTAACCCCTTCAAAGAAGTTCGTCACTTCGGCTCGTGCGATATTGACGTTCTCCTCCGGGGTCCTCTCGTATGGTAACTTCTCTAGAGTCTTCAGAGAAGGACCGAATCTGTATTGCCTCCCGCCTCTGGCTGTACTGCTAGACACCGGCAAAGCAGACGGAGCGGCTGCGGCTGTCTTCTTTCCTTGCTTACGAGGCGGAGGAGGACTACGACGCGCCGGAGCAGTCAGAGTGGCGGCGGGTCTCTTCCGCCCTTGCTGACGAGACGGAGAAGGAGGAGGTTGGCTGCTCGGGCGCGCCGGCGCAGGCGGAGAAGGAGGCTGAGTGCGGCCGCGCGCCGGAGCAGGAGGCTGAGTGCCCTGATCACTCGCCGAAGAAGGAGGCGGAGGAGGAGGCGGAGTGCCCTGACTCGCCGGAGGAGGAGGAGGAGGCGGAGGCGTCCAGTTCAGAAGCTTGATGAGCTCCTTCCGCCATAGGCATGGAGTCAATAGACAAGAACCCAGCCGAGTCTCCCCTTCACCGGTAGGGTAGTCAAGCTGGAGGTCCTCAAATCCCTTCGTTATTTCGTCCACCGTCACCCTGGCATATCCTTCTGGAATCGGACTACAGTGAAAAGTTGCGCCGGGTTCAGTAGGTCGAACAGAGCCGACAGCCGCCTTGACTTTGAAGTTCTGCCATTGCGTTATAAGATGGCAATGTTGAGACTCCGTGATAGCATCCACGGGGTAGCTAGCAGGAGCCGTCAAGACATGCTCCGGCTGAAGCAGCTAGGTGGAAGCCACGCTGCTTCTTCGCTGAGATGGCGGGGTAGTTTCGGCAGGTCGCTTGCTGCGAGCTACTTCTCGTTCCTCTAGCGCTTGAACCCTTTCGTGCAGCGTCTGAACTTGGGCATGCTCCACTTTTTTCCTCCTCTCCTGGCATTTGTAACCGCCTGCGTCCGGAAAACCAGCCTTCCACGGAACGGAGCCTGGCGTGCCTCGTGTCCGTCTAGGGTGCTCAGGATTCCCGATGGCCATTGTGAGCTCGTCGTTCTCTCTGTCTGAAACGAACGTCCCTTGCTGCGCTGCATCGATATAGTGCTTAAGCCTCCTGACTGGTATTCTCATTTGCTCGTTCGTCCAAACGCGCTTCCCTGTTACATGGTCCAAGGTTCCGCCAGCCCCGAAGAACCAAGTCCGGCAACGGTCTGGCCAGTTCATTGTATCTGGTTCGATCCCTTTATCAAGCAGATCATTCTCAGCCTTGGCCCACTTAGGCAGGGCTTTGAGGTAGCCACCTGACCCCGTGCGATGGTGAAGCTTCTTCTTCGCAGCATTTTTCTTGTTTGTCGCCGACATCTTCTTACTTTTTTCCGATGTCTTGTAGGCCACAAATACGGGCCACTGATCTCTGATCTTCTCATATCTACCGATGAATTCTGGTGTCTCTTCTTTGTCGACAAACATTTTTAGCTCATTCTTCCACCTCCTGAATAGGTCTGCCATCTTCTTAAGAGCACGAGACTTGATTAATTTCTCTTTAACTGGCTTCTCCGGATCCTCCTCCGGCGGTAGGGTGAAATTTGCCTTCAGCTTAGTCCAAAGATCATCTTTCTGCATATCATTGACATAAGACACCTCAGGGTCTTCGTTCTTAGGCTTATACCATTGGTGGATGCTGATCGGGATCTTGTCCCTAACAAGAACCCCACACAGAGAAGAAAATGCTTCCTTTGTCCGGATGGGTTCAATCGGTTGGCCGTCGCGCGCGATTGCTGTGATCTCAAACCTTTCATCCGAGCGCAACTTTTTCTTCGGGCCTCGTCTCTTTACCGAAGTTGTGCTCGATCCGGAGGGCTACAAAAAATAAGAAAGACGAGAGTTAATTAATATGTGTACATACCAAAACAATGAATGCATCAATTAGCTAGTCATCACATGCTTAACTAATATATTTACCTGGCCGGACTCTGTTCGGTCACCGGAGCCGTCACCACGGGCTCCTTCTTGCACCAGCATTGGGTCACCGGAGCCATCATAATCATGTCTTTCCTCCTCCATTCTTCGATCACCATAGCGTGCTTCTTCTTCACCCTGTTCTTCCAGACCATCATTGTCGTTAAGATACGACAAGACATCACCTCCGGCTAAGATTATGTCCCCCAACACCTGTTCTGCTTCCTCGTCTCGTCCGTGCTCCATTCTTTCTGCAAATATTACAACATGGAAATTATTACAGAAACATGACAGCATGTGGATATATTAGTGGCAAACGTAGACCTAGCTTATTTCGGGTTTGGGGTGGCCTCGGCAACGCTTCAAGGGTAGGGGCGCGGCGGGAGGGGGTAGGAGACCGACATCGTTTTTTTCTAGGGTTTGGGTGTCCTCGAGAGTTTTGGTTGAGCGAGAGGGCCGGGGGGTGCTCCCGTGGTATAAATTATCACGATCGAAGTTATCCGGGAGGGGGTTATATCGACAACGACGACATACATACATGGGAAAATAATGTTATCGGGGAGGGGGTAGGTCGAACCCTCCCCCCTCGTGTTGAAGTTATCAGGACACGGGGTACATCGACAACGACATATCCGATAAAAAATAAGAAGACGAAGAAGAAATAAAAAGAGGAGTTTCTCTTCTTCTCCTCTATTCCTTTCTTCTTCTCCTCTTCTTTTTCTTCTTTTTTCTTCTTCTTATTTATTTCTCCTCTTCTTCCTCTCCTCTTCTTCTCCTTTCTTCCTCTTCTTATTTTCCTTTTCCCTCTCATTCTTTTTTTTCTTCTTCCTTTCCTAGCTAGATATATTAAACTTTTCTAAAAATGTAACATTTGCATGAAAAAAAATGTTTTCTTCTCCAACAGAAAACACATCTCATCTCATCTCATTTCATCCACATCCATGCATACATCATATATATGATCATCTATGAACAAAAAAACATCATATTCTATATAAAAATCATCATATATATAAGAAAAAACAATTATGATAACAAGCATATACATCATCATATATAAGAAAAAACAATTATGATAACAAGCATATACATCATCATATATAAGAAAAAAAACAAGCATATATACATGAAAAAAACAAGCATATATATCATCATATATATGGAAAAAAAACAAGCATATATACATGAAAAAAAACAAGCATAGGACAGGGAGGGCGCCGGTCGGACCAAGGTGAGGAGGGGCAGGGGCTCGGGGTCAGCGGCGAGGATGGCGACGGCGATGACGTCGACGGGGCAGGCGCGCGCGCTTGGGGCAGGGGGCGACGGCGACGAAGGGGGCGGGGCAGGGCGACGGCCACGACGGGGCGGGCCGGGGCGGCGCGCGTCGGGGCAGGGCCGGGGCGGCGCGCGTCGGGGCAGGGCCGGCGAGCGGCGACGGCGTCGGGCGAGGGCGCGGGCCACGGCGAGGCGCGGGCGACGGCGACGGCGGGGGCGGCGGGCGGCGTCGGGGCAGCCTGGCGGCGTCGATGTCGTCGGCGTCGTCGGGGGCAACTGCGAATGAGAAGTGAAAATTTCCTAAGTGTCATCTTATATAGCATTGGTTCCGGTTGGTGTCACAAACCGTGACCAATGCACCCCTTTAGTCCCGGTTGGTGGCACCAACCGGGACCAAAGGCCTTGTGCTGCCCCGCGTCAAAAGTTTAGTATCACCTCGCTAGCTGAGAGAGCTCGAGAGTGGTTTATAAGCGCTGCTGCGCCCACCCTCTCGAACTCCTCTAAATTGTAGGCTTTCGGACCTGACCATACGCTGTGTGCATGTGATCCTACTGGGCCTCCTGCGGGCCTGAATCCTGGCCCATGGTAGGGTTTCTAGTCGTATTCAGGCCGTGGGGTCCCGGTAGGACGCACTTTTTTGTTTTCTTTTTTGCTTTATTTATTTTGTTTTGTTTCTACTTACAACAAAATACTTATTGTTTCTATTTTTATTTATTTTATTAAAGTTTATTTTTAATTATTTTTCTTTTAGGTCACAAAAATTATAAACTTTCTGTTAGTGCAAATAATTTTCAAATTTCAATAGTTAAAATTTGAATTATTTGATATTTGTGTGAACCACAAGTTTATGATTTACTTTACTATAAAAATAGTTTTTTGTTTTGTTTTTTGCATTATTTATTTTCTTTTATTTTTTGCTTTATTTTTTAATACTTTTTGCTTTTAGGTCAGAAAAATTATAAACTTTCTGTTAGTGCCATTAGTTTTAGAAAATTATAAACTTTATGTTAGTGCCATTAGTTTTCAAATTTGAATAGTTAAAATTTGAATAATGGTATTAGGTCAGAAATGTTGAAAGTTGGCATGGTATCATAATTTCACCCACATAGTAGGTGCATGTATAAAACGGATAATGGTATCATACTCATCTGTTACAAAGTTGGCATGGTATCATCATAATAGTTGCGGGAGAAAGTCTTCACTTTTTCTTCGCTTGTGTCATTTGCTTATTGCGCCGTAACCATGGATAATCTTCATCGTTTATCAGGATGCTTGGGCCAGCTTTGAGTTCCAACCAACTGCTGAAAGTCCTGATATGTTCACTTGTAATCCAGTCGTCGCACTGCTCCGGGTGTTTGGAGCGCAGACTGTTCTTGTGTTCATCGACATACGGGGTCACCAAGGTAGAGTTTTGTAGAACTATGTAGTGTGTTTGAAACCAAGAATATCCGTCCCTGCATATTATTGAGTCCCCTCCCAGCGTGCCTTTTCCAGTTAGTCTCCCCTCATACCGCGATTTAGGAAGACCTATCTTCTTAAGGCCAGGAATTAGGTCAACAAAAAACCCAATGACATCCTCTGTTTGATGGCCCATGGAGATGCTTCCTTCTGGCCTAGCGTGGTTACGGACATATTTCTATAGGACTTCCATGAACCTCTCAAAGGGGAACATATTGTGTAGAAATACGGGCCCAGAATGACAATCTCGTCGACTAGATGAACTAGGACGTGCGTCATGATATTGAAGAAGGATGGCGGGAACGCCAGCTCGAAACTGACAAGACATTGCGCCACATCACCCTTAGCCTTGGTACGATTTCTGGATCGATCACCTTCTGAGAGATTGCATTGAGGAATGCACATAGCTTCACAATGGCTAATCAGACGTTTTCCACTAGAAGCCCCCTCAATGCAACCGGAAGCAGTTGCGTCATAATCACGTGGCAGTCATGAGACTTTAGGTTCTGGAACTTTTTCTCTGGCATATTTATTATTCCCTTTATATTCGACGAGAAGCCAGTCGTGACCTTCATACTGAGCAGGCATTCAAAGAAGATTTCTTTCTCTTCTTTCGCAAGAGCGTAGCTGGCAGGACCTTCATACTTCTTCGGAGGCATGCCGTCTTTTTCATGCAAACGTTGCAGGTCCTCCCATGCCTCAGGTGTATCTTTTGTCTTCCCATACACGCCCAAGAAGCCTAGCAGGTTCACGCAAAGATTCTTCGTCACGTACATCACGTCGATTGAAGAGCGGACCTCTAGGTCTTTCCAGTAGGGTAGGTCCCAAAATATAGATTTATTCTTCCACATGGGTGCGTGTCCCTCAGCGTCATTCGGAACAACTAGTCCGCCGGGACCCTTTCCAAAGATTACGTGTAAATCATTGACCATAGCAAGTACGTGATCACCGGTACGCATGACGGGCTTCTTCCGGTGATCTGCCTCACCTTTGAAATGCTTGCCTTTCTTTCGACATTGATGGTTGGTCGAAAAAAATCGACGATGGCCCAGGTACACATTCTTCCTGCATTTGTCCAGGTATATACTTTCAGTTTCATCTAAACAGTGTGTGCATGCGTGGTATCCCTTGTTTGTCTGTCCTGAAAGGTTACTGAGTGTGGGCCAATCGTTAATGGTTACAAACAGCAACACGTGCTGGTTAAATTCCTCCTGTTTGTGCTCATCCCACGTACGTACACCGTTTCCATTCCACAGCTGTAAAAGTTTTTCAACTAATGTCCTTAGGAACACATCAATGTCGTTGCCGGGTTGCTTAGGGCCTTGGATGAGAATTGGCATCATAATGAACTTCCGCTTCATGCACATCCAAGGAGGAAGGTTATACATACATAGAGTCACGGGCCAGGTGCTGTGATTGCTACTCTGCTCCCCGAAAGGATTAATGTCATCCACGTTTAAACCAAACCATACGTTCCTTGGGTCACTTGCAAACTCAGGCCAGTACTTTCTCTCGATTTTTCTCCACTACGACCCGTCAGCGGGTGCTCTCAACTTCCCGTCTTTCTTATAGTCCTCACTGTGCCATCGCATCAACTTGGCATGCTCTTTGTTTCTGAACAGACGTTTCAACCGTGGTATTATAGGAGCATACCACATCACCTTCGTAGGAACCCTCTTCCTGGGGGGCTCGCCGTCAACATCACCAGGGTCATCTCGTCTGATCTTATACCGTAATGCATCATACCGGGCATGCATTTGGATCCTTGTACGCACCGCGGTAGAGGATGCAGTCATTAGGGCATGCATGTATCTTCTGCACCTCCAATCCTAGAGGGCATACGACCTTCTTTGCTGCGTATGTGCTGTCGGGCAATTCGTTATCCTTTGGAAGCTTCTTCTTCAATATTTTCAGTAGCTTCTCAAATCCTTTGTCAGGCACAACATTCTCTGCCTTTCACTACAGCAATTCCAGTACGATACCGAGTTTTGTGTTGTCATCTTCGCAATTGGGGTACATCCCTTTTTTGTGATCCTCTAACATGCGATCGAACTTCAGCTTCTCCTTTTGACTTTCGCATTGCATCCTTGCATCGACAATGACCCGGCGGAGATCATCATCATCGGGCACATTGTCTGGTTCCTCATGATCTTCAGCAGCTTCCCCGTTGCAGCATCATTGGGCACATCGTCTGGTTCCTCTTGATCTTCAGCAGCTTCCCCCGTTGCAGCATCACCGTATTCAGGGGGCACATAGTTGTCATCGTCCTCTTCTTCTTCGCCGTCTTCCATCATAACCCTATTTCTCCGTGCCTCGTCCAAACATTATAGTGTGGCATGAAACCATTGTAAAGCAGGTGGGTGTGAAGGATTTTTCGGTCAGAGTAAGACTTCGTATTCCCACATTTAGGGCATGGACAACACATAAAACCATTCTGCTTGTTTGCCTCAGCCACTTCGAGAAAATCATGCACGCCCTTAATGTACTCGGAGGTGTGTCTGTCACCATACATCCATTGTCGGTTCATCTGCGTGCATTATATACAATTAAGTGTGTCAAAAATCATTACAGGACATCACGAATAGATAATTAAGTGACCAAATTAATAGAAGTTCATCATCACATTAAAACCAAAGTACATACATAGTTCTCATCTAACAACATATAGCTCTCCAGAGCATCTAATTAATTAAACCATACATTGAAACTATGTAAAACATTTCAATGCGAAAACAAATGCGATCATAATCGCAATCAAGGTAACAATTGATCCAACGGCATAATGATACCAAGCCTCGGTATGAATGGCATATTTTCTAATCTTTCTCATCTTCAACCGCATTGCATCCATCTTGATCTTGTGATCATCGACGACATCCGCAACATGCAACTCCAATATCATCTTCTCCTCCTCAATTTTTTTTATTTTTTCCTTCAAGTAATTGTTTTCTTCTTCAACTAAATTTAACCTCTCGACAATAGGGTCGGTTGGAATTTCCGGTTCAACTACCTCCTATATAAATAAAAATATATGTCACGTTGGTCGGCATAATTGTCATAAACAATAAATGAACCAAATAGTTATAAAAAGATAATATATACCACATCCGAATCATAGCCAGGACGAGGGCCGACGGGGGCGGATACCAAAACCATCGCACTATATATAATAACAAGCAATAATAAAAGCAAGAAAATTAGACAAGTATCTATCTAAAGTAAGAATTTTTTTCTTTCAGAAAGAAGATAAGAACAAGAGGCTCACCGCGGTGGTGCCGGCGACGAGACCGACGCGGGCGATCGACGGCGGTGAAGACGGGAATGGGACGTGACGGGCCGCTAAACCTAGACAAATCTCGAGGAAAATGAAACTTTAAGGTCGAGCTTCGAGAGTAGAAAGCTTAACTAGTGTGGCTCGGGCATTTCATCGAACACCTCATGTGCATAGGAGGTGAGCTAGAGCACCACAAAGCCCTCCCCTCGCCGGCCAGAGAAAAACAAAGCACTGTGGAGTGCTCTGCTCGCGGGCGAGGGGTATATATAGGCACCTCATTGGTCCCGGTTCGTGGCATGAACCGGGACTAAAGGGAAGCCTTTGGTCCCGGTTCAAGCCACCAACCGGGACCAATGGTGGTGGGCCAGGAGCGAGGCCCATTGGTCCCGGTTCGTCCCACCAACCGGGACCAAAGTGGCCAGACGAACCGGGACCAATGCCCCCACGAGGCCCGGCAGGCCCCTGACCTCACGAACCGGGACCAAAGCCCCCATGGGTCCCGACTCTGGACTGAACCGGGACTAATGGGCTGACCCGGCCTAAACTAAAGCCCTCTTTTCTACTAGTGGGAGGTCACCGGAGGAGGAGCACCGTGAGGAGAAGGAGGTCACCGGAGGATGGAGTGGAGGAGAGGAGGAGAATAATGAAGGGGTAAGTGGCTGGCCGGTCCTTTTAAACTTCTGTCCCAACTTAGCAGTGGCGCACCGTGCACTAGTGCGCCATTGCTATTTTTTGAATTGTGAAGGCAGGAAAATAGTAGTGGCGCACTATTCATAAGGTGCGCCATTGCTAGCTTGTTTTTTATTTTTGATTTTTTTATTTTGAAGGAGGGAAAATAGCAGTGGTGCACCATGCACTAGTGCGCCATTGCTAATCTATTTATTTTTTGCATTTTTTGAATTTTTTTTGCCTCCAGATCGTAAAAGCATCGTAACGTTTTTTCTGTTAGGTTTTTGAGGATTCTAGAAAATCGATAACGGGCGTAGCCAGTCAAATTCGGATATAACTTTTCGAGTAGATGACTTTTCACATAAAAAACTTTTTCATCGAAGGTCGTATGCAAAAGTTACGGCCATTTTACCGAAACAAGGCGGCCTTTTGCAAAAAAAATTCAAAATTCATGTTTGTTAATTTTCCTAACAACTAGAACACATAACACATGGACATCTATTTTTTGAATTCCTTTTGATTTTTTTATCATTTTCTTTTATTTTTTTAAAAACCTAAAAGGCGATCAGGGGGTGTGTTTGCGTGTGTGAGAGGTTAGTAATGGCGCACCCTCCCTGGTGTGCCATTGCTAACCCTAGCAATGGCGCACCAGGGAGGGTGCGGCATTACTAACCTCTCACACACACACGCAGGCACACCCTCACCAAACATAGCAATGGCGCACCACGCCTAGGTGCGACACTGCTATGTAGCAGTGTCGCACCTAGGCGTGGTGCGCCATTGCTATGTCTGATAAGGGGGGAGGGGGATAGACCCAAAAATTGACAATGACGCACTGCTTATGTGATGCGCCATTAGTAAAAACATAGCAAAAGCACACCTGATTTTGGTGCGCCACTGCTATATAGCAGTGGCGCACTACCGTCATGATGCGCCATTAGTAGAGATATTAAGGATAAGCTTTTTTTTAGTAGTGGCCGGAGCAATGCATTGGAAGGGCCGAGGGGGCTCCGGCCGGCCGGGCCATCGTGGGGCTCGTCCCACATGGACGTGCATGGCTCAACAGCTGGACGAGCACGCACCCCGTTCACTCCTGTCGGGTTCCCAGGCCACCTTTCTCGTCATCTTCGGCAAGGCTTTGCTTGGTCTTCATCCCTTTCTGACCGACGCTATGCGCTTCCTGCATGCATGCACATGCAAGATGGGTGCACTACGTACAGATAACACAGTACTCCGTATGCATGCGTACCTGCTACGGCAAGGATCGAGCACTGCTGTACCACTTGGATCCATTCGAGCACCGTATCCGACTCTCCATC
Source organism: Triticum urartu (assembly GCF_003073215.2). Classification (NCBI taxonomy): domain Eukaryota; kingdom Viridiplantae; phylum Streptophyta; class Magnoliopsida; order Poales; family Poaceae; genus Triticum; species Triticum urartu. Next base: position 649,099,161 of record NC_053028.1, on the reverse strand, counting down.
GACGAGATCTTGCGCGCATGATCGCCTCGGAAGACTGTGTCTCCATGGTGCATTCGACTATTCGAGCACCATATCTGACACGAGATCTTGCGCGCATGATCGCCACGGAACCCGCGCATCTCTGTATCGGTCACACAGAGTGCCCGCATGCCATGTCACGTTCTCCAAACAAGCCCACCACGTGAACCGCGTAATGGACAGAGCACCATCGTCCACAGATCCAACTCACCGTTTCGGACACCTTCTGTGCGCCCGTGACTACGGACGCCCAGCCAAGCCCCGACAATGCAACCTATACACCTATACATAGGAGTAGGCTGGTGTAGGTCGGTAAGTGTGTCACTGTCTCACTGGATACCTTCCTCTGTCGCTTTTGCCTTTGTTTTACTCTGTGGGCGATGTGGGGGCAAAATTTCATGTTTTGGCTCTTCTTATCTCTATTCGAGATCTTACTTAGTTTGAAAAAATTTCGACATCTGACCTTTTTGCTATCACCAGGGTTTATGATAGTAGGATATAACAGCCTACCATCAAAGACCTTGGCGATAGAAAACTTCCCTACCGCCAAACAGAATGGCGGTAGCATGTACAACCTTACCGCCAAGGCGCTCGGTGGTAGGTACAAACACGCACTGTGTTCAATACTTAGCAAATTTTTACGGTAGAGCATGCAACCCTACCGCCAGGGATCTTGGCGGTAGGCGGTTATACCCTACAGACATGGACCCTGACGGTAGCAAAAGGGTCAGATGTCGAAAAAAATTCCAACTATGATCAAATCTCAAATAGGTATCGAAAAGGTTTAAAACACGAAATTTTGCCCGATGTTGGCGTGCCGACGGGAGAGGAGATAGGCAGCCGGGACCACCTGGCACAGTGTGTGGTCATGAAAGTCACGGCGAATGGAATGGGTCCTCCGTGACCTGTTGTGACAAAAGTGGCGGGTAGGAGCGCCTGTGGTTGCAGTTCAGCTAGCTCGGTGGAGCCTTCCGGCCGGGCTGTCGTACGTGCCTTTCTGTACGGTCACGAGTACGGCTACATTCCCACCGCTGCGGTCAATTTACTAATCAACCCATTCATTAACTCAAAGGCATAGACGCACGAGTACTTTGCACCTGTTACTAATCCAACTGATGCAATTATACTACACAAGCTAGCATTGTCTGTCGTATTTTTCTCAACCCATTCATTTTTTTGTCACTGAAAGTGGAGTTAGCGCTGCTCTTCCTAGAGGTCATGCATGCATGCATACATCCGTTAAGTTGAGCCAGCATGCCACGCGCTGCACAATCGCGTGCAGCGACGCAGCAGAGGCACTGCATCGCACTGTTGTGATGATCGGACGTTTAATTTGTCCTCGCTCGCTCGACTGATCGGCGTCCTGCACATAGTACGTTCTTGACGTGATCCGAGGCATGCCATGTGCGCCTGCATGGAAAAGGAGGCATCGACATGCCATGTCCAGCAAGCTACCGGCGATCAAGCTAGCTCTGCCACAGGCTCCGGCCGACCCTAACATGCATCACCGGCTCAGCCATAACTAGCACGGCAAGAAGAAACGTGCCGATAAAACCAGAGGCGGAACCAGGATTTCTCAAAACCTAGGGCTAAAACTAAGTGGCTATAAAGAGCTCCAAAATCCAAATACATGCATAGTAATACTAATGCATGTTAGAAGTACACCACAAATTCACCAGAATGAAAAATATGAATTCATATTATGATGAGAGCAAATTTGCTAAAATATGTAAATAATTTAACAAAATGCATCATTGGAAAGTTGGTAAAAAATTAATGAAGATCTGTTTCATTTGAGGTCATTGTTTGTTCACCAGCAATAATAAAAGGACATGGACTTGTAAATATAAATCAAGTAGTAGTACCAAGACATTGGACAGACTAAATCAATTGTTCATCTGAAATTTTGCTAAACATGAACATGTGAACAAATTTGACTAAAGTAATAGAATTTTAACATCACTGGTTCATTGATTTAGGCTGATACAAAAGAACTAGATAAAAAAATGATACAACAAACTTGAGATTACCTATCATGTCCAGCCGGTTGTGTAAATGGAGCTGAACATCGGCTTCTTTTCATTATGGCCCTTCAATTCGAAAAAAAGAAGTAAATGGATCTGAACAGAATAGAACGGTTGGAGGGGGCTGCAGCTAGATGATCCGAGATTCCGAGTGCCGTCGGCCGGGCGCAGCCGCGCAGGTCCGGACGTACACTTCGTCGAGTCAAGCAGTCGAAGCCTGAGGGGAATTGGCGGCGCAGCATGAATGAGGTTTTTTTTTTCTTCTGATCGACCTGGCGAAACAATGGAAAGAGATAGAGCGTCGTGTGTGCTGGCGATCAGGCGAGATCTCTTTTTATGGGTAGCGATCAGGCGAGATGGGGGACTCGTTTTGGAGCGATTGTTCGTCGTGGGCTGGTGGCGATGGGGAGCTTTTCTGGGTTGTATATGGGCTGAGGCATGGCACTGGATGTGTGCACGTCTGGGGCTGGGCCTATATGAGTGTACAAACATGCAAAATTCCTGCTGGATAATGTATTTACGAGTTGGGCCACGCCTGGGGCTATAGCCCCAGTTGCCCCAGGCCCAGTTCCGCCCCTGGATAAAACCGAGCCGTACGTACCGGTCGTACCTGCTGCCAAATGAGAAATGAGTGTCTGTGTTTCCCCTCGTTCCATTTTTCCTCACACTTGCATTGACTAAGCGATCGATTGGTACGTACTCCTAGTCATCAATGGTAGCATGCATGCAACTATATGTCAAGCTCCACGTTGATACTTGTCTTAATATGAAAGCAAGGGATCGACAGTGAATGGAAGGTAGAAATGAACCAGTAAATCCCTATGGCGCCATCTGAAATTAAAAATGATCAGTATGCATGTGCTAAGAGTAGTCCGTTGAACGGCCAGTGGCATCCCTGTCATCTCATCTTCAGCTTTTCTTTCCCTGCGAGATCGAGTTGTTGGCCTTTTGTGCTGTGCGCCAACTTTCACCAATGTGATAAACGGATATGTCTCGATCGCATGCGGCCCATGGCCACTCATATCCTACACCACGTAGAGAGCATGACCATATATGTCTAGACAGCACCGGCAGCCTCTGGACACCGATCACATGATCGACGACAACGTCCGATCTCCGGCCGATCAGTTCCTCCACCCAACCGTGACATCTACCGTCAAAAAACCGACACACGGAGACGGGCCAAGGATCGGTCGAATCTCGCGGCGCCCTGACGCCATGCCGCGCCGCTTCCGGAAATGCGGGAACACTGTTGATGTGTATGTTTGCCGCTCTACGGCCGGGACGCGTATGTGCGTGCTCCGCCACTCGCCGGCATCACGCACAGGCACAGTGCTCCTCTGATTCGAGCGACGCTGGACCGGAGGATAGGATAGGAGGATATCATCATTCATGCGTGCTGGTCTGGTCTCCACGTGAAAATGTCTCGCGTAGCGTCATAGCGTCCGGTACCGGTATAGTGCGCGGGTGCATAGCCTACGGCCTAGTCTAGCGACACACTTCTCCTAACGTGCTAGTATTTCTAGGGTCTCAGCCAATTGTGTTATCACTGTGAAAATCCAAGTATTGTCACGTATAACAAAGTAGAAGGCGGAAAGAGAATACTACTGCTACGGGTTGACAAGACAAGAGTTCAGCACTCCAGCAGTCCATTGCAATCACCTGCTCCTCTCTCTCTCTCTCGTCAAATTGTCGTACAGTACTAATCACTTGCTTTGTCTCTCTCTCTGTCTCTCCTCCATGTGCGCTCCACGATGGCAGAAAAAAATCTTGCTCTCCTCACTCTCTCACCTCCACGAGCAACCGTACGAACGGGACTACGGAACAGAACGGGGCGGAGCAGGAGGCGCGAGCCGGAATCAATCCGATCGGTCGGAGCTAAACCGGGTGCCGGTTTAAGGCGCTGCCGGGCCCACCCCACCGGCTTCTTGCCGCTTGTACCTGCACTCATACCTCCGCTGCCTATTCAATTCTCTCGGCCCTCCCTAAAAAAGAAGAAGAAAATACCTGCCTGGCCATGCACACATGCATAGGTTCACGCTCCATGCTCCCAGCTCTCACATGGTCACTGAATGAGTACATGAGGCTACGATTTTTTTTTGGTTCAGCTGCAAGTAAATTGCATGAAAAATAGAACTTAGGTGAGCCAATTTCGTTGGAAGGAAGATAGAGGTGCTGCGCTGCACCAAGGCCATTGCGGACGATGCCGAGTTGAGGGAAGCAAGGCCGAACGACGCCAACAAGGCTCGGGTGGGAACGAGCTGCAACCGACAGCGGCGAGTTAGAAGGTTGATGTGTGTAGCTGCGCTGCACCAAGGCCATTTACAGTTCCTTATTCACCAAGTTTATCGCGATTTAGTGTGAAACACGGCCAGATTATAAAAGGAGGCAAGTAACCCCGTGTACCCGAAGCAGACTGGCTAAAATCCATTCCGAGAAAAATAATGGCAAGGCCAACGCACAACTTGCAGCTCTTCCGTTATGTATAAGCAGCCACCATGGTCGTCGCAGTACAAACGCCTTCTGTCTTCTCAGCTTAGTGTCGTCCCTCGCAAAGAACCAGCCACCGCCGCTGCTTTCCGGCCTCCGCTTCCAAGTATCGTGGTCTCCGGCGTCGACGGAAGCAGCAGCAACATGAAGCGCCTCCTCAGACGGCTCTCCCGGGTGGCCGCGGCCGACGCATGCGCCGCCGCCGCGTACCAGCCGCTCCGGCCCGACGCGGCCGCGAAGGCCTCCTCCTCGTCGTTCTACGGCGCGCGGAGGCTTGGCCGCGGCGCGCGCGTGCCGGAGGGGCACGTGCCGGTGTGCGTCGGCGAGGAGGGCGGCCCCGTCGAGCGCTTCGCCGTGCGGGCCGAGCTCCTGGGCCAGCCGGCGTTCAAGGCCCTGCTCCGCCGCGCCGCGCAGGAGTACGGCTACGGCCACCCGGGCGCGCTCCGCATCCCCTGCGCCGTGGCCAACTTCCGCCGCCTCCTCCTCGGCCTCTCCGACCCCGGCTGCCAGGCCACTGACGACGACGACGCCGCGTTCTACTACTAGCCTCCTGGCCTTTCTTCCCCGTTTCACCCTCCTCGTTCGGCTCACATGGAGGGCTTGATTGGAAATTGGACCCCTGGCAAAGGCAAAGGGTGAGCGGAGCCAATCGCCAGCTGCTGCGTTCTGAACGATATACCCCTGCGTGGATGTTGTACATACGGAAGTCTCACTGGGTTGGTGGAGGGTAGGACGGGGATTCTGCCGCATTCTTCTTCTTCTTCTTCTTCTTCTTCTTCTTGTAGCTAGCTCTAGATCTAGCTCTGGTAGCTGCAATGGAGCTTCTTCTTCCTCTTCTTTTGGTAGGGATTTTGAGATCATGACAAGTACATCATGTAAGCCGCAAGGTTCGCCTCATGTGAGTGAATGGATGATTATGCTACTGCAAAAGCTTGCTCCAAGATCTGGTGGTGTAAAATGCAATGCACTTCAAGTCTTCAACGATCTCCGGCTAGCTTTAACAGTTCAGGCAGCCTGGCATAGAATACAATGGTGTACTTCTATGATTAACCAGTTACTAAACTACTTGGGGCTGTGGATGCATTTCTTTTCTTGAACGTCTAGGCTTGTGATGCATATACTTCAGAGGCACTGCCTTCACAACTGCTTGCCAGAAAATCTGGGATTTATGGCCAGGTTCAGAATAGCAAACTGCATATAGAGCCATACAGATACAGTGCGTGTGTATAGGATTTTGCAGAACTTCTTTTCAAAGCGGAGTAAAAAAAAAATGTAAGACCATCTACAACCGGACTTGGCATATCTACGCCTCAAACGCCCACGAACGCGTCCGGTGACTGGTCATGTCTCAAATAATACATTCCACATCCACATATGTCATATCCGGCATCCTATATTCATACTACCTATGCAACGTGATGAACTACTCTACGCGAACGGAGAAAGAAATCGGCATCAAACGAACAACGAAATGCACATAAAACCCACTACATCATCCAAAAGATCACTACCGTTCATCACCGGGAAGTTTTTAACTTTGAACAATTAAAACCGATAATAAAAACGGAGAAGGAGCAAGATCATCACTTCCTCGACGAGCCTTTGCATGCCCTTCCGGTTGCCGACGCGGCTGTAGGCGTCCGCGGCTGGTGGTCGTTGCCGTCGTCGGCCGAGGAGTCGAAGAGGACGATGTGCCCCTTCATCCGGCGGACGGCCCTATCCTACTGCCGCTTCAGCTTGACCTCCCGAGCCGCCTCTGCCGCTGCCTCCACCGGCAGCTCGCGGCGCCGCAAGGATTGTTCCATCGCATCCCTCTCCCTTCCCCGCTACCTCTCGCGGGTGTCGGCGCGCGCGTGTGGACCGGAGGAGCAGGCACTAGCACCACAACTGCCCGCGCGAAGCAGCGGCCGGTGGGGGAAAGGGACGGCGTAGGGACGGAGCAGACTGAACTGGGGCCGAGAGGGGCCAACTCCGATGCCCGCGCGGGTGCGGTGACAGTGCAGATCTGGAGTTGCCTCCGGTGTCCACCTTCGACTCTCCAATGCAATGCGGAGGGCCAGCTCCTCCTCGACGTCGATGTCCGAACCCGAGTGGCTGCCGAAGCTCGACATGTTGCCTGATTCGATTGGAATCGGAAAGGGGACAGAGCGAGAGAGGAGAGTGGAGAGAGTTAGAGTTCGGAGTGCAGACGGATTGGTATTTTTTGGATACGGCGTGGGGTCGGTGGTTTGCCCGGCTGACGCGGCGGACACGCCCGTGCGTGACCAGACCGCCCCATATCCGCGTTACATTTGGGCTGGATATAAGGGGCGACAAACAACCCAAGTGTTTGACGCCAGTTTGAGGTGTCCAGGTAAAATTATATGAAAAATCTCACAATGGGTTGAGCTAATTAACTAATAATCATATGAAAACGTGTCCATTAATTAAGAAAAATACAATTGTCCAGCTAATGAACTAAAATCATATGAGAACTCTCACAATCCCTTGAGCGGAGCAGAAAGGATATTCCAAATACATTGTGAAGAGACTCTCGTCCAGATAGCACACGCACTATCATCATCACTTCCCTCTTCTAACTGGGCGTCACCTTCATCACTTTACCTCGAGCAAATGACTATGAGTTCACAGCAAATTTTCCGAAACATTGAAGAAAGTGTATTGGTTGAACCGATAACTGCCTCGAGTTTTAGTTGTGCATGTTCCAGCCAAAGCACGGAAAGGGGTGAGATGACAATGTACACCGGGCAAAATAAAGGTTACTGCAAAAGCATCTACAACCGGACTTGACAAATCCGATCCTCAAATACCCGCGGACGTGCCCGACGCGTCCGCGGACACTGATCGGTCATCCCTAAGATAATACATTCTACATCCAGATACCTCAAATTAGAAACTTTATATCCATATTAAGAGGAGCTCGTCCGGCTCCACAGTGCCTATGTCCGGCAGCCGGTTGCGCTCACCAGTTTGTTGGTCCGGTCGCCGGCAAGGTAGAGTAGGGCATGAGACACGAACCGGCTCACGGGACTCAAGTCGCCGCCGTCTCCTATGCTCTACTCTTCCTCGTCGGAGCTCAGGACCAGGACTATGCCGATGAACGTCAGATCGATGATGGATTGATGGATCCGTCCTGGGATGAGCCGGCAACATCAACCATGACGCGGTTGTGACGCCCGCACGGGTGCACCATACGGGGCGCCGGAGAATGCGACTCCGCCTCACCGACGTCCACCACCGCGAGGGCTGCCACCTCCTCCTGCAGCCGCTACCTCTCACGGCAGGCACGCCGTGTCATTTTGCGTCGGAAGATGCCCATGGTGCGTCCTTCTGCTCCGCGCACCAACATAGAGGTCGCGCATCCGCCACCACGTTCGGACGCTAGACGAACTGCACCGCCTCCCGTGAGGCAGCAACTGCACACCTAGCGCAAGATTCATGCGCCATTTGGGCAGACGCAATGGATCCCTGGCGTAAGGAGTCCGCGTGCTACCTCACACGGCCAACTCCCGGGAGCGGCGGAGCGCAAGCCGTATGGCCATCTCCTTCTTGGGCCGCGTGGGATGAGCTCGGGGTCGACGGATTTAGAGGTGAAGGGCTCTGATCCATTGTCCACCAAGCCGAAGAAGGCCGGAGATTGCCGGACGGAAGCTTTTGGGTGGCGGAGGGCAGTGGAGTGAAGTGGATAGGGTTTCATCCGGCGAGCGAATGAGAAGGAATATATGTGAGGTCGGATGAGCCATCGTGGCCTAAGTCCGATGTGACGGACGTGCCTGGGCTGGATATGAAGCCCGTTTGAGACGTCCGTCTAAATCAAATTTTTATTACAAAGGTTTGGAATGCCCGACTGTAGATGATCTTACGCGGTTCTCCTGGAACCAAATGGGTATCATTTTTTTAGGGTAGTCATCACATTCTCCAAGATAAAAATGATTACGTACCCTGATTCACCATGTCCGTCCAGTGTTGTACATATCAGGATCAACCAGTCGGATCGGATAGACGAGAGGCCATGTGGAGCGCAGCCAAACACAACAGTACGTGCGTACATAGGCGCCGAGTCGTGCTTGGTTTAGTTAGTTTCTTACTCCCTCTGTTTCACAATGTACGAAGCTTTTGCAAGCTAAACAAGCTTGCAAACACAACAGTACGTGAGTATCTGTTTAGTTTAGTTGGTTCGATTCACTCGCTTTCAGTTGGGCTTCAGCCTTCAGGAGAAGATTTGCTCTGCATGTGAGTAGGCAACGACATGGGGGCGGCGTACGTACTGTACGGGCCCCTAATGATTGAGATTAACGACCCAATGATGAGGTTACTCGCTTGGTTGATTCATTCGCCATGGCAATCTTAGCTGCGTCCTAGGTGTACAGGTGTGCTCGGCGTTCCCATGGACCCAGAGGCCAGAAGAACATTCTGTCTTGTCTCTGCTCTATGTTTGGACACGTACTTAACCAGTGGCGAAGCCAGGATTTGAGTATAGTAGAGTCGAGTACGTATACTGATCTAATCTCGTTGGTAATTACTCATCGCTTCTACTAAAATTGTCATCCCCTCCGGCTCCGCCCCTGTACTTAACTAAGTGCCGTGTCAGTAAACATAAAAAGATTGTGATGCGTACGGATCGGCGTAAGTACGTAAGTACGTTGTGTACACGTGCTCTAGGAGCTCTTGCTTGTCTGCGTCACAGCCAGCAAAGTGACGATGTCGGTCGATCGGTCCAACGTACTCCCTCCGTCTTAAAATTTTTATCTTAGATTTGTCTAAATACGGATGTATCAAGTCATGTTTTAGTATTAGATACATACGTATCTAGATGAATTTAAAACAAGAATTTTGGGACGGAGGGAGTAGATGTCAGGTCCAAAGCAACTGCCGAGACGGAGTACGAAACCGAGAGTGCGTATAAGACGAAATTGATACCGTAATATACTGGTACTAGTGTACACCACAAAGTACAAACGTCGTCATTGCATCCATGTCGGCACAACCGTACAAGAGATGAAACCGAAAGTCCAGTCGTCGCAGTGTCTGCAGTTACTCGATCGCCCATATATAATTAGCTAATTTGGCTTGTCTACAAGTGGGTGCTTGCGAAGGCACTACTTTTCACCTGCTAAACTTGCATATGTGTGCAACTGGGCGGAGCTACAGACAAACTCTTCCTTGTGCTATGATCTGCTACTACATCAAAATTAAGCAGATCTCCATACGGACACATGCTAGTCCAACTCCAAAGCATTCACTGTCACTGCGTGCAAGTGAACAGGAAGAAATGCTGGACTACTACAAAACCGCCCGAAAGCAATGGCAAAACCGTTGATCAGTTCGGCGGGATTGGCTAATTTGGGCCAAAATATCTAGGATTTTTTAAACGGCGCCGATCCAATCATCCAATCCAACCCGTGAACTTCAGTTCCTTGCCTTGACTGGAACTTGATTAATTTTCTTAGGTCATCAATCGGACTGGATTATACTGTGATATTATTGTCGTGGTCAATAATAGCGTCCTAATTGCGTGGATGTTCTGGTTTGAATTTCGGCCAGGATATTCAGCAGAACATTTGAGAGCCTGATAAGGAGATGCCCGTCAACGTTTCCTCTTGGCACAAACGTACAAACGTCATGAACAACATGACCGCGCACCTGTCCGCAAACATCCGTGTAACTGCGAGGTTCGGCTCTGATACCAACTTGTAACGTTCCGGACACACCCGCTGGTGGTCGTTACTCCTGGCGGGATGTAGACTGACCCCACAGACCAATACTAGTCTTTTCTGCGCACTTTGTCCTCACTCGTGTGCATCCGGAAGCAATTTTCCGGTCGGTCACCCATCCTGATACTACTCAAAGCTGAGCATGCTTAACTTTGGAGTTCTGTCTGAATGAGCTCCCGGAAAAGAAGGAATTCTTTATTGATATGAGTAGTCTATCATTCCTAATAAATCAGGCTATCACAAAGAGTGTCCGTGTACTTTGATGTGGACGCGAAGATAAATTCAACCTTGAACGAAGCTAGGCGGAGTTAAGATGACAGTGTTGTCATCGCTACGAATTTATATATACATATATAGAGAGAGTGACTGTAAAGACAGATAGGGATGAATTATTAAATTCTTTGCTGGGTACAAAAATCCACTTCGAAGTGAATACTATGTACATGCGTACACCACTATGCATCTGCCAACTAAAGTTAATAACATAGTATCATCATTGTTAAGCGATCATCATTGACTGGACCAGCGGTGGTGTTCTACGTTGATAACATCTACTTAGGGTTTGTCCATCACGTAACCTTGCCTGGACTGCAACTTGATTAATTTGCTTAGGTCATTGGCCGGACTGGATTGTATTAAGTTTAGTAAGAAAACTATCTTGTTGATTTTGTCGTTGTGGCCAATAATTGCGTCCTAAATGCATTGGATGACTCGGGTTTGAATTTCGGTCAGGAACTTCGGAGGAACGTTCGAGAACCTGATAAGAACATGCCTGTCTCGATCGGCCGATGCATGCATGCCTGGCCACTGACGAGTAGTCCAGCTAACAACTGGGCGATTTTTCTTCAAAGTCTAAGAGAGTCCGTGTACTTTGATTTCGACGCGGAGATAAATACAACCTTGAACAAAGCTAGGCAGAGTTAAGACGGCAGTGTTGTCGTCGCTATGAATTTATATTTACAGAGTGATTGTGAAGAGGCAAGCTAGAGAGAATACAACGTACTACGTACTTACGTACACCACCACCATGTTAGAAGGGAGAGGAGGATTGGTGAAATGGCTGATTGTATTGCTTGAGCCTCATAGGCATATATATAGAAGTACATGAACATCTTCGAATACAAGACAAGGTAGAATAATAATCTACTCTATCCAAACTTTCTTAATAATCACGATACTCAACAAGCTACACGGGGCTCGAAACCAAGAGTGCATATAAGACGAAATTGAAAGCGTGATATACTAGTTCTAGTGTACACCAAAACGTCCTTCTCGCATCCATGTCGGCACAACCGCACAAGGGGATGGAACTCAAGGTCCAGTCGTTGCAGTGTTCGCAGTTACTCTGCTTTCGAAGGCCCTAATACTTCTCACTTGCTAAACCTGCATACATGCATGCGCAAGTGGTTGGAGCTACACACGAACTCTTCCCCGGCTATTTGCTAGCACATCAAAATTCAGTTTTGCTAGGTCTCGGTTAACTGAGACTTCTCGATCGATGTTATATTTCTTAGATCTTGCACGGACATTTGTCTTTTTTTTTCTTTTTTTTTCTTATATACGTATCTTACTTGACTGGGACTTGGTTAAGTCTCGGTGGACTGAGAGCTAGTCACGCCCATCAAAATTATGTAGATCTCCATAGGACACATACCAGTCCAAGGCATTCACTGTCATCCGGCCGTGCCGCACTCATCTTCTTCTCCTCGCTGGTTGTTGCGCGCGTGTGAATAGAACCATAGATTAGTTCCACCGGATTGGCTGATTGGGGCAAAAATGTCTGGGGGTTTTAAAGAGCATTTATCCAATAATCCAATAATCCAATCCGACCCGTGAACTTCAGGTTCTTGCCTTGACTGCAACTTGATTAATTTGCTTAGGTCATCAAGTCAGGCTGGATTATAGCTTAGTGTTACATTTTGTAAGAAGACTGTCTCGATGGCATTATCGCCATGCTCAATAATTGGGGTGACGGGGTTTTGAACTTCAGTCAGGATCTTCAGCGGAACGTTCGAGAACCTGATAAGAACATGCCCATCTCGATCGACCGATGCACGCATGCGTGTCCACTGACGAGTAGCCCAGCAAACAACTGAGTGATTTTCGTCAAAGTCTAAGAGTGTCAGTGTCCTTTGATGTGGACACGGAGATACATTCAACCTTGAACAAAGCTAGACGGAGTTAAGTAGGTAGTGTTGTCATCGCCATGAGTTTATATTTAGAGAGAGTGATTGTGAAGAGGCGAGCTAGAAAAATCCACTTTCACGTGAATACTACGACGTACGCCACTATGCATGTGCCAACAAAACTTAATAATGGTTTGTCCAGGAGTGATTAGTTTACAGCAACGATCACGTAAGCTCCAAAGGCAACTGGGGATCGAGACTGACATCAACAAGAGTACAACCAAAACAGTCAATAAGCACAGACAACAACCAAAACAAGCCTAAAATATGGCGGGGTGGACACCATTATTGGACTACAGAACGGAGTCCACTATAACGGAAAATTAAAGCAGTGCTTCACTCCTGGAGCGCTGCCCGTGATTCCGGACTATACGGCGTGGGCCCCACGAGAGATGTGATAGTTTTGGCATAAACCAGGCATGGAAGCATGGTGCTGAGCAACGGACTCGGCCGTGCCCAAAAGACATCTAGAACCAACTGACGAACGCGGCATCAAACCGCCTTGCTTGCTGGCTTTCTCTCATTTTTTTCTTCTTTGCGTAGCGTTTTTTTTTTTGAAAAAGGAAGATTACCTCCGGCACCTGCATTGGTCGATGCATGAAGCCATATTATTAGAAAGCGTAATTTTTTTGCGTAGCGTGGAGTAGTACGGACACCGAACTTTGCATTACCAGTTATGGCTAGAAAATTGTACTACAAATTATGTGCTTAGAGTTGTACGGACGCAGAGCTTCGATTATAGTAGCATCGTCGCCAGCAACGCAACGTACGTACGCGCTTTGCAGAGGATACAACTTGGAGGAGCACATAGAATTAAAGAACATGCTAGTGCGAACACCGCTGCGCGCCATTGCGGGAGATTGTATGGCCCGGGAAGAGAAAAGGCCCATCAACCGAGTGCAAATGCAGGTGGTTTCCCCGCGGCGAAAGCGAAGTGCCACCGATGAAAGCAACAGTTGGGAAGTACTGTACGTGATGATCTTGCATGGACTGCGCTGTGAGAGACGGAGAGGAGCTCGTACAAGTTTCAGACGACCGATACGACGGTGGAGCTATGGAGGCCGTTCGTTGAGCAGAGACACTCGCGCTGGACCGGCATGCTGGGTCGAACCACGGCTGGTACGTGAGCTTTATCCTGTACCTTCCGCGACCCATGCATGCATATACTCCCTCAATTTTAAAATATAATGCGTTCGCGTTTTCCGAGGTTTAACTTTAACTATAAATTTAAGGTGCAGCTGACGGTAGTGGCTCATTTTAATGATCATGTTCCTGTATCAGCATACACACACAGCAGCGCGCCTACTTGACACCGACTGTAAAAGCCGTACGACCCCAATACCTTTCCGTACCGGCGTCATTTGATGACAAAGCATGCGCTAGAATAGTGACACTTGCACGGCAAGTGGCGGCCGCCGTACGCGCTCCGATATGGTGCACTGGGTGCGGGCCAACGCGTACGTGCCGTGCCATGCAGGGCGCGAAGCAATGCGTTGGAAGGGCCATCGTGGGGCTCGTCCCACGTGGACGTGCATGGCTCAACAGCTGCACGAACACGCAGCCCGTTCACTCCCCAGGTGTCCTTCGCTCCCTGCCTCCTCTGCGTGCCCTGCCCCTGCCCTGTATACCACTCAAGCTCCACTCCATGCATGCATGCAGCGCGACGCAGGTCCTCTATCTGCTCCCGTCGCCTCACACCTCCTCATAGCTCCCAGCTAGCTAGGTGGTGCCCTTCTTCTTGGACTTGGGACTGGAGGAAGAGCTTGGACATCTCCGGTGCATTCAAGTCTTTGCAGAGTGTTGCCGCCTATTGGTACTCGTTGAGTCGCTGTGGTCATGTTGACAAGCCATGTGCTACACATATAATAGAAACTATGAGCTGCATATAAACTCGCAAGAAAAGAAAAATCTCCATCTATTCCGTTTATTTCCCGGCGCGTTCCACATCTGTTCAAACCTGGAAGTATATACATATAAATAAAGCGGATCCAACCAAGAGGTCGCCGCGGAAATTCCCAAATGCACAGGAATGGCAGGTACATGCGAATGAATAATGCAGACAGAGCCTAGATAGCGAGTACCTGTCACCTGTACTGTACTGATGTATTTCGATGGCTCATGTTTTGGTCACTTCTTGTTAGTTCTTTCTGACACAATGATTCCGGGTACTAATGCCAGAATTAGTTGCTTCTAAGTGCACGCAAAGTAGTACAGTACAAGTGAGATTGTGTTGTAGATCTTCCAAGGTGGAGTATCATCCTTGTTTCAAAGAAAAAGGTGGAGTATCATGTTCACTGTGAGTTTGACAGCCGCGCCAGCGTACTTGGCCAAGATTTCTCGTCTCTGCACATGGAGCTCATATCAATTAATCACACGAAAGGTCTTTCCCTCTTTACTCGGTGGCAATTTATATAGAATTCTGCCCCTTTTTTTGTGGAAAGAAAATGTGTTGACAGTGGGCAAAGGAAAGAAGAGATTTGGGAGGGAATGTGGTTATGTGCCCGTACATGTATCCTTGACTTTTCCTTTCCTGGTGGACAGTATAGAATGATTTTTCTATCTGTTTATCTCGCTGGATTTACTCAAGACCACCGGTTTGTCATGCCACCACCAGTCAAAAAGTAGCTTGATTTTAGCAAAGTATGTAGCCTTTTAAAAAAACATGAGTCTTTTCTAAGAACGCAACAATTTTTTTTCAAAGCATCACAATTTCTTGAAAAAGACAAACAAATTCGAAACCTCATTTTTTTTTGGAAAACACGAATGATAATTTTTTGATTTTTCCAAAAATTGAAGACGTGCTTTTTTGTGAAATTTTGAACATTTATTTTTTAAAGACATTTTGAAAAACCATGAAGAATTTTTTATAATTTTGATTTTTTTTATTCCCCAATTTTTTGGAAAAATATATTTTTGAAGATTTGAACATTTTTTATCTAAAAAGTAATTATTATTCAAAATTCGACAAAAAACAAGACAATTGCTTATATATTCCAAACATTTTTGGGAAGAGGCCAAAAAAATGGGAAATTCTTGATTTTTTGAAGAATTGAATTTATGAGAAAATTATGAATTTACAAAGAAATGAAATGAGAGAAAAAGGTAGAAACAAAGAAGAAAACAGGATCTGACGTAGAGAGCGGCAAATATGGTTTCCCAAAGGGGCCGGCAAAGCAAACTGGCTCTGTCGTAAGAAAATATAAAAAGAAAAACAGAAAGAAGGACCCAGCTAATCACTTGTGTGAACTGAAACTGTGGGCTCCGCAGCGGCGCTCCCACTTCTATTTCAGCATTAGGTTGGGGTACATTCCTCCCATTGCCTTCATTTCCTTCAACTTATGACTGACGCATGGCGGTGTCCCACTCCCCGGCATGTGGCTCAAAGTTGCGCTCTCACTGCCCTCCACATTGTTTGAACTATCCTTTGAAAAAAAATTAGACATTGTTTGAACTTCTGTAGTACAGAAGGAGTAGAAGATAAGATAAGAAGAATCTCGTCAACCTCCGAAACGCGAAGCATCACCAAATACAGCTAGACCACTGGAGAATCGATTACCATCCATATCCTGATTCACCGTATTCGTCCGGTGCTGTCTGTATAACAGAATTCATGAGCCATTCAGGTTCGAAACGGAAGACGAGTGGCCATGTGCAACGCAGCCAGCATAGGCGCCGTGTGGTGCTTGATTTAGTTATAGTTAGTTTAGTTGGTTTGATTCACTCGCTTTCGGTTGGGCTTTGGGACAAGCTTTGCTCTGCTCTGCGTGTGAGTAGCTAGGTACGGGGGGTCCTAAATGATTGGGATTACTGATTGACGACCCAATGATACGGCGTACCGTACCGTACGGAAAAAATTATGCGCTTCGTTGACTCGGACACGCTGGCTAGCAAGGTGCATCCTACGTGTACAGGTGTGCTCCATCGGCGTTACCATGCAGCTGGAGGCCACAACAAGAGCATGATGCTGCCAATTAGTCTCGATTTTCGACTTAACTAACTGCCAATCAGAATTAGCTCAGCCGGCCATCTCCCTACCGTGGGAATGAATATTGTAACTACTCCCTCTGTTACAGTTTACTCGGCGCGCATCAACAATCTTTGAGATCTACTCCCTCCGCTTCACAGTACATGCATTCCATTTGTCAAAATACAGATATTTTTAGACATGTTTTAGTATATAGGTACATTCATTTTTAAACAAATGAAAGTCAAGTATTTTGAAACGGAGCGAGTAGGTTATTAGCGATTGGCCGTAAATACCATTACCCGCGCCGGAAGAGTAGCATGGGTAGTTAAACCACGGCGCCTAATTATTTGCATAAATTTCTTTTTTGAAAGGACGCCGAAGAACTGCGCTTTTCATTAAGAGGAACAGCGAAAGAATCGCCAACTGTACAGCAATGAGGAGGACCTCCAAAAGAAGAAAAGAAAAGAAGGAGAAGATAGAACTACTCGCGCGACATCAAATGCCGGCACCCAGCAAGCGTCCAGGTAGTTTGTTCTTCAGCAAGGCGTCGAAGGACCGAAGAGGGTGGTAGTTTGACGCTCCTAAAGATGCGATCGTTCCGTTCCCGCCAACAGCGCCAAGGATCGTGCTTTCTTGGCGTTCGTCGGGGTGGCTGATAGCTCACAGAGCCAGCCCTGTAGAGAGGGCTCCGTCCTCCAGGCCTCGGGCGAGAAATGAGGCAAGTTGAACTTGGTAGCTGCCAGGCTCTAGAGGGCACAGGACCACGGACACACTAGTAGAAAACGGAGCTTTAGCGCCGGTTCGTAAGGGCCTTTAGTACCGGTTCGGCACGAACCGGCGCTAAAGTGCCACCACGTGGCGTGAGCTCGCGCCCTGGTATGGGGAATCTTTAGTACCGGTTGGTGTTACCAACCGGTACTAAAGGTTTTTTTTGAAATTTTTTTTTGAAAATTTTGGATTTTTTTTATTTTTAATATTTTTTGAATTATTCGATGATTTAGTCTCTAATCACCTCTCTTAACTGCTCAAGTGTGGATCACTCATTCCAAATCATCTAACTTCCCGACCGGTCACCCATCCCTCTCACTACTGCAGCCCGAGCACGCTTAACTTTCGGGTTCTATTCTCCTTCGTTTCCGAGTCTGCACTTGTTGTTTTCCCGACAATAGTAAGATGTCAATCTTATTAACCCTCAGGAGTTTAGCTTGAGCATGAAGTCACACATTTCACCGTTTGAATTTGAAACTATTATTCTAAAAAACAGTAATTATTTAGTAACGCTAATGTTTCTTGAATAAGTTTGACCATAGTTTGACCAGATTTGATCAAAATTCAAAAAATTGAAATAATTATTTAGTAACACTAATATTCTTGAATAATTATGTAGTAACATTAATACTTTCTTGAATAAGTAGTTTGACCAGATTTAACCAAATTTTTTGAACAAACTGAAATTTGACCATATCTTTTTTTCCTTTTGGAATTTGAGGATTCTAAAAAATTCCAAACAGGCCATAGGCCGTCTCCATCGGATGCGGATTTTCGTGCTGAATTTTTTGATATATTATACGTTTTTTTTCCGACATCGCATGCAAAAGTTATAACCGTTTTACATTTTCCCTACACTTTTTGCAAAACATGTCCAAATTGTAGTTTTTAAATTTTCCTAACTAGTAGATGTAGTAATATAACTACCTCTCGAAGGATTTTATTTTTTGAAGTTTTTATCATTTTTTTTGATTTTTTTCAGAACTGAAATGGCGACACACGGGGGAGGGGGGGTAGAGTTTGAAAATTGCCCTATAGTGCCGGTTTGTGTCACAAATCGGTACTATAGGTCAGACCCCTTTAGTACCGGTTCATGGCACGAACCGGTACTAAAGGTTAGACCTTTAGTACCGGTTCGTGTCACAAACCGGTACTAAAGGTGATCGTGGGGCCCCGGGCTGACGCCAGCCTGCCACCACCCCTTTAGTACCGGTTCGTGCCACGAACCGATATTAAAGGTTCAACACGAACCGGCATTAATGCAAATCCGTTCGAACCGGCACTAATGATACCATTAGTACCGGACCAAAATCAAACCGGCACTAATGTGCTTCACGTTTGACCCTTTTTCTACTAGTGACATAGCTTCATGAGGTGCTCCGCTGTCTCAAGGTTGAACCTGCAAAGCGGGCAAAAATAGGAATTTGGCCACTGCCTTGCCAATAGCTTGTCGGTTGTCATGATCCTGTTCTGCGCACACAGCCATGCGAAAAAATTGTGCTTGGCCGGTGCCCACACCTTTCAAATCGCCGACATAGAAGCATAGGACATGTAGTCCACGAAGTGTAGCTTATAGGCCGAGGCCGCTGAGTAGCAGCCATTTGTGGAGAACCGCCAAAGGAAGAAGTCAACCACATCAGGTGCTAGGGGTGGCAAGGCAGCGATCCTACCCCATAGGGCGACGAAGGATGGGAGGGTATCTGCTGTGATGCGGCCTTGAAGATCACGAACCCATCTGTTGTCATGGATTGCCGAAGCAACCGTCCGGAATTTGCATAATTATGACGATAGGTGAACGACCAGTTCAAGGCAGTTCGTTAATTAGGCTGACTACGAAGCTGAGAGAGTACACAAACATCGTGCTTGCATGCATGTCAGCATAACCACACAAGATATGAAACTGAAAGTCCAGTCGTCGCAGTGTCTGGAGTTACTTCCCCTTGATTAGCTAATTTGGCTTGTCTATAAAGCTAGTCATAGTGGGAGTAACTTAGATAGTAATATAGCGCACTTCATAATTTTTTTGCTTATGTAACATGTAGTTAATAAGAAATGGTAACATAATATGTTACTGTAACATAGCGCTTTTCAAGACAAGATAAGTCTACAAGTCATTAAATGAAGCCACATACTCCGTTCGTCCAAAAATACTTGTCATCAAAATAGATAAAAGAGGATGTATCTAGACGTATTTTAGTTTTAGATACAACTTTTTTTATCCATTTTGATGACAAGTATTTTCGAACGAAGGAAGTATGATATTACTAATATGTTACTTTGCACCATAAAGATAGTAACTTAGACTAGTGTCATATACATGACATTAGTATAAGTTACTTTCCACTATGACCAGCCTAATAAGTGGGGGAAGGCACTGCTTTTCACCCGCTAAATTTGCATATACTATGTGCAAGTGGTTGGAGCTACAGACCAGCTCTTCCTTAGGCTAGCTACATCAAGAATTTGGCAAATCTCCACGCGGCTACATGCTGCTCCAAATTAAGCGGTCGCTCTCGTCTGACCGAGCCATGCTCATCTTCTTCGCCGTGGTTGTTGCGTGTATGTGAACGGGGAGAAATGCATGATCAGCTCATGTGCCGTACAAGGAGAAAACCGCCAAAAAGCAACGGCAAAAACCGATGATTAGTTCGACGGGATTGGCTGACTGGGACGAGGATATCCGCAATTTTTAAATGGCCCTGGTCCATCATCCAATCCAAATTGTGAACTTCATCCAATCATCCAATCCAGCCCGTGAAGTTCAGTTTCTTGCCTAGACTGCAACATGATTCATTTGCTTAGATCGTTAGCCGGACTGCATTATGCTACATTTAGAATGAAGAATGTCTCAACAATATAATTGTCATGGCCAATAATAGCGTCATAATTGTGTGTGTTGGATGCGGTTTGAGTTTCGGTCAGGATCTTCAGCGGAACACTGGAGAACCTCATAATAACATGCCCGTCTGGATCGACCGATGCATGCATGCGTGACCACTGACCAGTAGCCTAGCTAACCATTGGGCGATTTCCGTCGGTCTTTTGAGTGTCGGTTGATGTTGATGTACAAATAAATTTCAACATTCAACAGAGTTTGACCGAGTATTTTTTTTGCGGGGAGCTTGACCAAGTTAAAAATGACAATACTGTCATTGCTAGGAACATATATATACAGAGAGAGATTGTTGAGGATAGATCGGGCTTAATTCTTTTTCACAAACAAAAGAAATCGGGCTTAATTCTTAACTGCTGGCTACAAAATTCCGTTTTCTCGTCAATACTACTGCGTACGTAAACCACTATGCGTGTGCCAACAAAATCACCCAATTGTTAAGAGAGCATCATTGTACGAACCAGTAGCTGCACTGTACGATAATAGCACGTCCACTAAACATCAATTTAGCGTTTGGCGAGGGTGGTTAGTTTAACAAGAACGATCATGCTTGTGCCCTCCAAAGGCAAGTGGGGGGTGGAGGCTGACATCAGGGAGAGTAGAACCAAAACACACATCAACACAGAAAGTGACAAAGATAAAAAGGAGGACTAAAATATGATTGGGCTGACAGCGGAGTCCACAAGAACGGAAAACTTGAACAGGACCCCGTGATTCCGGACTGTACGTTACGGGCCCCTGCATGGCGAGATGGGACAGTTTTTTTTTTGCGGGCAATTTATAGAGCTTTTATTCAAACAAAAGCATTCCTCAGATAATCAGCCAAAAGACCGATCACAAGGAAGCTAGGAGTGTCCTCTAGCCAGCAATCCGTTATATTCAATGTGCAAGCATGTTTAGCACAGAGATGCGCAGGAAAATTTGCCGACCGGTTTACATGTTGAATATCAAATAAAGTAAAACTATTGCTAAGCTCTCCTATTTCAAGTAAGATAGGGGCCACAACTAAACGGAAATTGTGGCGGGTTTTCCAGAGCATCACCAGCTCCATGCAATCCACTTCCATGATCACATGCGAGAGTCCCCTTAATGCAGCAAATAGAACTCCATCTCGTAGTGAAAAAGCTTCGATGATAAGAGGATCCGAAATCCCCGTGTAAGGCTTGCACCTGGAGTCTAGTAGAGCCACGACCGAGCGAGTAACCCCTCCTGCTCCACCTCGACCCTCTTCAAAGTTGAGCGCACCATCAGTGGAGATTTTTACCACTTCTCCCTCAGGTGGTCGCCACCCAAACCCTGGCAGAATTGCAGCTGTCTTGCATGGAAGATTCAGGAGCGCAATGGCCTCCTTGGTAGATCGGATGGTGGCAACAGGATCACGCCCAGCTTCCCGATGCTTGATGCGGTTGCGGGAGTGCCAGATTGACCACATAATTGTTGTGATTTTTGCACGGTCATCATCCGAAAACCTTGTGTCACATACGATATCCCGCGCCCAAGATTCTGGGTGTAGTCGCGGTAGCCGCAGACCGAACCACGCATATGCTTCATCCCAAAAGCGGCGAGCATGCGCGTAGTGTATCAATGCATGCTTCAAGTCCTCATTCATAGCCATACATACTTTGCATCAATCGATGACTGCAATATGGCGGTATTTGAGAGTACTTTCATCTGGGAGAATGCCACGGAGAACTCTCCACCAAAATACAGGTACTTTAGGTATAACATTGAGCTTCCATAAAGCCTTCCACAACTGTCGATCGTTCCCTGAGGTCCCGGTAGCCGACCCTTCCTCTCGAGCCAATCGCTTGTTTTGAGTCATAAGAGCTCGGTACGCCGTCTTGACAGTGTAGTTACCAGCTTTTTCGAAAGCCCAAGCAAAGGAGTCCTCACTGATGAAGCTATGTACCTAGGGTAGGGTCATGGATCTGTCCAAGATACCCTCCCTAAGGACATCTCTAAAGGAACCAGAAGCGGTCGAAGCAAAATCATCATCCACTCGACCGTGAAGCTATGTTCCACTCGACAATATAAAAGACACTCGACTATGCAAACAACCACTCGACGATACAAGAAACCACTCGGAGTGTAGAAGGCCTAACGTCACTCAGGATGACAACGGTCGGTCATTCACTCTGTAACCTTAAAGATCATTTATATCTCTTTATTACTAGCGTTACCAGTAACGCCCTGCCTTAATGTACATTGAACCCTTTGTAACATGGGCTGGCTGGGGTCCTGGTGCACTCTATATAAGCCACCCCCTCCTCCAGGACAAGGGTTCACACCTTTTGTAATTCACACGCATATATCCAGTCGACCGCCTCCGGGCTCCGAGACGTAGGGTTGTTACTTCCTCCGAGAAGGGCCTGAACTCGTAAAACGCGCGTGTACAACTCCTCCATAGCTAGGATCTTGCCTCTACATTCCTATCCCCTATTCTACTGTCAGGCTTAGAACCACGACAGTTGGCGCCCACCGTGAGGCAGGTGTCTTAGCGACTTTTTGGAGAACTTGCAATTTTTCCGATCCCCTTCATCATGGTTTCAGGCGGAGGTTTGGTTGAGGGTCGCGAGATCCGTCTCGGCGCGCTCGTGTTTATCGCCGACGACTCTGCTTGGCTTCAGGAGGCTCCACTCGACGTCGACGCGCTCCTCGTTCGCGGGCGACACACTTTCGCGCGTGCATCCGTGGCGTCCTCCAGCGGCAGCCGTTGACCCAGTATCGATCGGCTCCTATGGCTTGCCCCCTCCCTGCGGCTCGCCGGAGCAAACGTTCTGGTCGGTCGAGGCTTCAGCGGAGGGTGAAGCACGCGGTGGCTCATCAGTCGGCCACCCCTCAAGTCGCGGCAATCGAGCCCGACGAAACCCTCTACGGCTTGTTCGATCTATCGACTGGCTCCATAGAGACCGCATCTGAGTGCGATAGCAGTGACCCCGCGGTAAAAGTTTTGATGGTCAATGGACCACGCAGTCCTCCTGGCTTCACCCGTGAAGACGGAGGCGATGGGAACGGCGATTCGTCGCGCGTTCATGAAGAGTACCGCCCCGAACCTCTCTCCTCGCAGCTGAGAGAAGAACTTCGCCACCAGAACATGGATGCACTTCACACTCCTATCGTTGGAGAAATCCTTGAGGCCCAGGCCTTGGAGGAGGCGCGCCTGGCCAACTTGGCTGAGCGCACTCGACTGGAGAATCTCCAACGCGCACTCGACGAGCGTGCTCGACAACGTGCTCCTAAATCCAGTCGACGTCAAATCTTTCCGCCTCCGACTCAGGTATACCGAACTCCGATCCAGAATCTCGCAGCTGCAGCCCGGATAGCGGAGTCGATCCAACCTTACCAATCAGAAACTGGTCGAGGTCTGGTGCAGATCCGAGCTTTGCTCCGTGCAGTAGGAGAGCAAAATACAGCAGTATCTCAGTCGCGGAATAGGATCCATAGCAGGTCCGTGGTTGCAGACACAGTTCAGTCGACTCACAGCCCAAGATCGCCCCCGAGGCATGAGGGACGTGGAGACCGACGAGATCAGTATAGAAACCGTGAGCAGTATGATCACCGAGTCGATCGCGATGATCATCGTCGAGTGCTCACACCTCCCCCAAGGAGTGGGTCGTACGTGCCGCAGCAACATGATGACAGACGCCCTCACAGTATGGCGCGAGGGGTTCCAGTCGATCCCAAAGAGCCGGGCTTTGATGCGAGATCTATTCTCGTTCAGGGCTTGGTCGACAGAAACAGAGCTCACCGAGGGGGTCGTGACAGAGATGTACCAACCAGCAGCAGTGTGCATGTCTCAGGTCCGGAGTGCTTCAGCAGAGCCATCAGGTCTACAGTGATTCCTCCCAACTTCAGGTTGGCGACTGGAATCAGTAAGTTCACTGGTGAGTCCAAGCCTGATACTTGGCTTGAAGACTACCGATTGGCTGTCCAGATTGGTGGCGGCAATGATGAAGTGGCCATGAAACACCTTCCTCTGATGTTGGAGGGCTCGGCTAGAGCATGGCTGAATCAGTTAGCGCCAAGCAGTATTTCTACTTGGGAAGATCTTGCCCGAGTATTTGTTAGAACGTTCGTAGGGACTTGCAAATGGCCGGCAGGGCTGACCGAATTACAGTGTTGCGTGCAGAAACCGAATGAGTCTTTGAGGGATTATATCCAGAGATGGATGACATTGCATCACACGGTGGAGAATGTGTCTGATCACCAGGCGATTTGTGCCATTAAAGAAGGAGATATGACTCTGACTCGGATGATGGAAATTGCCACCAAGTACGCCAACGGTGAAGAAGAAGACCGACTCCGGAGTGGCAAGCACAAAATAGTCGCCCATGAAGCCGGAGGAGGTAACTCTAGTCGGAAACAGAAGCGCAAAGCCGAGCCAGCCGCCCCTGGTGAAGCCTTAGCTGTGACTCAAGGAAAGTTCAAGGGGAAGCCCAAGGGGCCGTGGAACCCCAAGAATGTAAAATATCAAGATGGAAATGATGTGCTGGATTTGCCATGTCACATCCACACTAAAAAAATGAAGAGGGTAATTTCATTTACCCAAAGCATACCACTCGACAGTGTCGACTCCTAATCCAACAGTTTTGAGAGAAACAGCCCAAGGAAAAGGAGAAGGAAGCAGACAAGGTTGAGGATGAGGAAGAGGATGATGATGGTTATCCCCATGTGAATTCCACCTTGATGATTTTTGCTGACGTTGAGAGTAAAAGTCGATTGAAAGTCATCAACAAAGAAGTGGACATGGTCGCTTCGGTGACACCCAGTTATTTGAAGTGGTCCCAGACTGCCATTACATTCGACCAGTCCGATCACCCAGTGCACATAGCCACCCTTGGGAGGCAAGCGTTGGTGGTCGACCCAGTAGTCGAGGGCACCCGACTGACAAAGGTTCTGATGGATGGTGACAGTGGCCTAAATATACTGTATGCAGAGACATCGAAAGGAATGGGCATTCCGATGTCCAGACCCAGTGAGAGTAATATGAGTTTCCATGGGGTCATTCCAGGCAAGAAGGCTGCATCACTCGACCGGATTGCTCTCGACGTGGTTTTCGGTGATTCCAAGAATTACCGAAGAGAAAAGTTGACATTTGAAGTTGTGGATTTTTAGAGTGCCTATCATGCTATTCTGGGCAGGACAGCTTATGCACGTTTTATGGCTCGACCATGTTACGTGTACTCCCTCCTTCCATCTATATAGGGCCTAATGCATTTTTAAGACCGTGTTTGACTATTGACAAGATTAATAGTACATGACATGCACAATGTGAAAATTATATCATTGAAAGCTCCTTTCACACAGAATTTAACAGTGTGCTTTGTGTAAGTTGCATGTCATATATTATTGCTTTAGTTTTTGGTCAAAGTTAGCCTCGAAAAATGCATTAGGCCCTATATAGATGGAAGGAGGGAGTACCTCAAATTGAAGATGCCTGGTCCCAAAGGGGTGATCACTATCACTGGTAATCGAAAGAAGGCAGAAGAGTGATTCGAGAAGGGTTCAAATATCATCGATACATAGATGGCCGTGGCAGAATTGCAAGAATATTAGAAAAATGCAGATCCGAGTGATTTGTTGCGAGCCAAGAATCCAGCCATAGATTCAGCATTCCAGTCGTCTGGTGAAACAAAGTCGATCCACATTCACCCGACAGACCCCAATGCTGCTCCGACTCACATTTCAACCACACTCGACTCCAAATAGGAAGAAGCGCTCATCCAGTTCCTCCGTGAGAACTGGGACATCTTTGCATGGAAACCTTTGGACAGGCTAGGTGTTCCCAGGGGACTGGCTGTGCATCGTTTGCGAGTCGACCCAAAAGTGAAACCAGTCAAAGAACATCTTCGACGGTCCGCCGTGCAGAAGAGGAAGGCAATCGATGAAGAGGTGGCTCGACTTTTGGCAGCTGAGTTTATTCGTGAGATTTACCACTCTGAGTGGTTAGCTAATGTTGTCATGGTCCCAAAGAAGGACGACTCAATTCGCCTGTGCATTGACTTCAAGCATATCAATCAGGCCTGCCCGAAAGATCACTTTCCCCTCCCTCGCATCGACTAGATAGTCGACTCGACTACAGGGTGCGAGCGTTTGTCCTTTTTGGACGCTTACTCCGGGTACCACCAGATCCGTCTGTACGGATCTGACGAGATAAAAACAGCCTTCATCACCCTATTTGGGTGCTTCTGTTGTGTCACTATGCCATTCGGTTTGAAGAACAGTGGAGCCACATTCATGCGGATAATTCAAAAGTGCCTGCTCACTCAGATCAGTCGGAATGTGGAAGCATATATGGATGACATTGTGGTCAAGTCACGTAAAGGTTCCGACCTACTGACTGACCTTGCTGAAACCTTTGCCAACCTCAGAAGGTATGATATCAAGCTTAATCCATCAAAGTGAACGTTTGGAGTCCCAGGCGGAAAATTACTCGGTTTTCTCGTTTCCGAACAAGGGATCGATGCTAACCCAGAGAAAGTGGGTGCCATACTCCAGATGAAACGCCCTGTGCGTGTGCACGATGTCCAGAAGCTTACTGGTTGTTTGGTCGCCCTAAGTCGATTCATTTCTCGCCTTGGTGAAAAGGCACTGCCTCTTTACCGACTGATGAAGAAATCAGATAAGTTCGAGTGGACTCCTGAAGCTGATGCAGCATTTGCAGAGCTAAAAGCCCTGCTTTCCACCCAGCCGGTGCTTGCTACCCCAATCAGCAAAGAGCATTTACTGCTTTACATAGCAGCCACTGGACAAGTCGTCAGTATAGTACTTACGGTCGAGCGGGAAGAAGAGGGAAAAGCCTATAAAGTTCAGCGCCCAGTTTATTATATTTCAGAAGTTCTGACTCCATCAAAGCAGAGATATCTGCACTATCAGAAGCTCGTTTATGGAATTTACATGACCACGAAGAAGGTTGCACACTATTTCTCCGATCACTCTGTTACAGTCGTCAGCGACGCTCCATTGTCAGAGATTCTGCACAACAGAGATGCAACTGATCGAGTGGCAAAATGGGCGATTGAACTCCTTCCCTTAGATATCAAGTTTGAGGCAAAGAAAGCTATTAAGTCCCAAGCAATAGTAGACTTCCTCGCCGTGTGGATTGAACAACAACTGCCGACTCAAGTTCACTCGGAGCACTGGACCATGTTCTTTGATGGATCCAAAATGTTGAATGGTTCCGGTGCTGGGGTGGTCCTGGTATCCCCCCAAGGAGACAAGCTCAGATATGTCCTCCAGATTCACTTTGATTCCTCCAATAATGAAGCTGAATATGAAGCACTCCTGTATGGGTTGCGTATGGCCATCTCACTCGGCGTCTGTCGCCTCATGGTCTATGGCGACTCAGATTTGGTAGTCAATCAAGTGATGAAGCAGTGGGACGTCAGAAGCCCAGCCATGACTGGTTACTGCAACGCGGTGAGGAAGTTGGAAAAGAAGTTTGAGGGGTTAGAGCTCCATCACATACCCCGACTGAAAAATCAAGCAGCCGATGACTTGGAAAAGATAGGTTCCAAGAGAGAAGCCATTCCCAGCAATGTGTTTTTGGAATATATTCACACACCGACCGTTCAAGAAGATCCTTTTACTGAAGAGCCCCCTCAGCCTAAGAGCACCATAGATCCGACTGAAGTTGAGGTCCCAGCAGTGGTCGACCTAATCATGGAGGTTCTGGTCATCACACCCGACTGGACAGTGCCGTACATTATGTACATCCTCAGGAAAGAACTCCCAGAAGACGAAGAAGAGGCTCGGCAGATCGTCCGTGGATCCAAGGCCTTTACTGTGATAAGAGGACAATTGTTCAGGGAAAGCGTGACTGGAGTCGGTCAGAGATGCATAACGCCAGAAGAAGGTCGAATGATTCTCAAAGTCATCCACTCGGGGACCTGTGGCCACCATGTGTCCTCTCGGGCCATCGTGACTAAAGCATACCGAGCCGAATTCTATTGGCCGCGAGAAAATGAAATGGCAAAAGATATAGTCGACAGATGTGAAGGCTGCCAGTTTTACTCGGACATGTCTCACAAGCCAGCGTCAGCCCTGAAGACCATTCCTCTCATCTGGCCCTTTGCTGTTTGGGGTTTGGATATGGTTGCACCACTGAGAATTGGTAGGAGCGGATTCACTCATGTGCTCATGGCAGTCGACAAGTTTACCAAATGGATCGAAGCTAAACCTATCAAGAGTCTGGAAGCCAGCACCGCTGTTAGTTTTATCAGCGAATTGACATTCAGATATGGACTTCCACACAGCATCATCATGGACAATGGGTCAAACTTCGATTCTGACGAGTTTAGAGCTTTCTGCGCTTCTCAAGGCACACGAGTCGACTATGCTTCAGTCGCTCACCCGCAGTCGAACGGACAAGAAGAAAGAGCTAATGGCCCGATTCTCAAAGGATTAAAACCCCGACTGATGCGTGACCTCAAACACGCAGCAGGCGCTTGGGTCGATGAACTTCCGTCATTTCTATGGGGTTTGAGGACAACTCCCAATCGGTCGACTGGACGAACTCCTTTCTTCTTGGTCTATGGAGCCGAAGCTATTCTGCCGAGTGACCTGCTCCACAATGCGCCCCGAGTCGAGCTCTTCTCCGAAGAAGAAGCAGAGCAGGCCCGACAGGATTCAGTCGATCTCTTAGAGGAGGAAAGAGAGATGGCCTTGATCCGGTCGACCATTTATCAGCAAGACTTGCGTCGATTCCACGCCAGGAACGTGAGGGGCCGAACCTTTCAAGAGGGGGACCTGGTTCTTCAAGTGGATCAACAAAAACCACACAAGCTCGCCCCGGCTCGGGAAGGCCCCTTCATCATCACCAAAGTTCTCCACAGTGGAGCATACCATCTTTACAGTGTTGAGCATCAAAAACACGAGCCACGGGCTTGGAACGTGGAGCTGCTCCGCCCCTTTTATACTTAAGCACTCATTCGAATAAAATGTAATAAGAAGTACCTTTGTAATTTGTTCGTCAAAGACAAGAGCTTTTCAGTCTTCTCGCACGATTGTTGTTGCTTTTATTTACCTCTGAAATCCCCCAGTGGGTCGGCTTAGCCACGAATCCGTTCCGCCTAAGTTCGAAAGAAAATCCTACCGAGTGATGGGTAAACCTCTCACTCGGGAGGCTTAGCCGCGAATCCGTTTCGCCTAAGTTTGTAAAATCCTACCGAGTGGAGAGAAATCCACCCACTCGGGGGCTTAGCTGCAGTCTAGTACTCGCCTAAGTTCTCCCACTCGGAGGCTTAGCTGCAGTCCAGTACTCGCCTAAGTTTGTAAAATCCTACCGAGTGGAGAGCAATCCTCCCACTCGGGGGCTTAGCTGCAGTCTAGTACTCGCCTAAGTTCTCCCACTCGGAGGCTTAGCTGCAGTCGAGTACTCGCCTATGTTTGTAAAATCCTACCGAGTGGAGAGTAATCCTCCCACTCGGGGGCTTAGCTGCAGTCTAGTACTCGCCTAAGTTCTCCCACTCGGAGGCTTAGCTGCAGTCCAGTACTCGCCTAAGTTTATAAAATCCAACAGAGTGGAGAGCAATCCTCCCACTCAGGGGCTTAGCTGCAGTCTAGTACTCGCCTAAGTTCTCCCACTCGGAGGCTTAGCTGCAGTCCAGTACTCGCCTAAGTTTGTAAAATCCTACCGAGTGGAGAGAAATCCTCCCACTTGAGGGCTTAGCTGCAGTCTAGTATTCGCCTAAGTTCTCCCACTCGGAGGCTTAACTGCAGTCCAGTACTCGCCTAAGTTTGTAAAATCCTACCGAGTGGAGAGCAATCCTCCCACTCGGGAGCTTAGCTGCAGTCTAGTACTCGCCTAAGTTCTCCCACTCGGAGGCTTAGCTGAAGTCCAGTACTCGCCTAAGTTTGTAAAATCCTACCAAGTGGAGAGCAATCCTCCCACTCGGAGGCTTAGCTGTAGTTCAGTACTCGCCTAAGTTTGTAAAATCCTACCGAGTGGAGAGCAATCCTCCAACTCGGGGGGCTTAGCTGCAGTCTAGTACTCGCCTAAGTTCTCCCACTCGGAGGCTTAGCTGCAGTCAAGTACTCGCCTAAGTTTGTAAAATCCTACCGAGTGGAGAACAATCCTCCCACTCGGGGGCTTAGCTGCAGTCTAGTACTCGCCTAAGTTCTCCCACTCGGAGGCTTAGCTGCAGTCCAGTACTCGCCTAAGTTTGTAAAATCCTACCGAATTGGAGAGCAATCCTCCCACTCGGGGGCTTAGCTGCAGTCTAGTACTCGCCTAAGTTCTCTCACTCGGAGGCTTAGCTGCAGTCCAGTACTCGCCTAAGTTTAAAAAATCCTACAGAGTGGAGAGCAACCCTCCCACTCGGGGGCTTGGCTGCAGTCTATTACTTGCCTAAGTTCGGAGCTACGCCACAAGTACAACGTGTGCTCCATCCCTATCCGCAAGGACGACAAGGTGCAGGTCGACTGCAACCTTCTCCTTCGGAGCTACGCCACAAGTACAACGTGCGCTCCATCCCTATCCGCAAGGACGATGAGGTGCGGGTCGACTGCAACCTTCTCCTTCGGAGTTACGCCACAAGTACAACGTGCGCTCCATCCCTATCCGCAAGGACGACAAGGTGCAGGTCGACTGCAACCTTCTCCTTTAGAGCTACGCCACAAGTACAATGTGCGCTCCATCCCTATCCGCAAGGACGACGAGGTGCAGGTCGACTGTTACCTTCTCCTTCGGAGCTACGCCACAAGTACAACGTGTGCTCCATCCCTATCCGCAAGGACGACGAGGTGCACGTCGACTGCAACCTTCTCCTTCGGGACTACGCCACAAGTACAATGTGCGTTCCATCCCTATCCGCAAGGACGACGAAGCGCAGGTCGACTGGAGTCGCCACCTCAGAGCTGCATCTCCAGCGCAAAGACTATTCCGAGCAGAGAACAAAGTCCACTTGAAGGCAAAACGCAAGCATATTCGGAAATAAACCAAATTCGGATAAATCCTAAAGTTCCAAGCAGCAAACCAAAAGTATTCGAGCATCAAGCCCGAAGGAGTTTAACGGTTACAACAACCACTCGGCATTTCGAGGCAAATTTAAAGCAGATTCAAGTCTCATAAGTTTGTTCACTCGGCAGGAGGAGGGCTGGCAGGCTAGAGAAATTCGTCCAGGTCGATCCCATCCGCGATCCGAGTGGCAGCAGCGATGAAAGTCTCCATGAAGGACTGGAAGTCATGCCTTTTGGTGTTAGCGACCTTGATCGCCGTGATATGTCTCCAACGTATCTATAATTTTTGATTGCTCCATACTATATCATCTACTGTTTTGGACTATATTGGGCTTTATTTTCCACTTTATATTATTTTTGGGACTAACCTATTAACCGGAGGCCCAGCCTAGAATTGTTGTTTTTTTGCCTATTTCAGTGTTTCGAAGAAACAGAATATCAAACGGAGTCCAAACAGAATGAAACCTTCGGGAACGTGATTTTCTCACCGAACGTGATCTAGGAGACTTGGACCCTAGGCCAAGGAATCAGAGAGGCGGTCACGAGGGTGGGGGCGCCCCCCCTAGGGCGCGCCCCCTGCCTCGTGGGCCCCTCGGAGCTCCACCGACGTACTCCTTCCTCATATATATACCTACGTACCCCCAAACGATCAGAACAAGAGCCAAAAACCTAATTCCACCGCCGCAACTTTCTGTATCCACGAGATCCCATCTTGGGGCCTGTTCCGGAGCTCCGCCGAAGAGGGCCGTCATCACGGAGGGCTTCTACATCACCATAGCCTCTCCGATGAAGTGTGAGTAGTTTACCTCAGACCTTCGGGTCCATAGTTAGTAGCTAGATGGCTTCTTCTCTCTTTTTGGATCTCAATACAAAGTTCTCCCCCTCTCTTGTGGAGATCTATTCGATGTAATCTTGTTTTTGCGGTGTGTTTGTTGAGACCGATGAATTGTGGGTTTATGATCAAGTCTATCAATGAATAATATTTGAATCTTCTCTGAATTCTTTTATGCATGATTGGTTATCTTTGCAAGTCTCTTCGAATTATCCGTTTGGTTTGGCCAACTAGATTGGTAGTTCTTGCCATGGGAGAAGTGCTTAGCTTTGGGTTCAATCTTGCGGTGTCCTTTCCAGTGACAGAAGGGGCAGCAAGGCATGTACTGTATCGTTGCCATCGAGGATAACAAGATGGGGTTTATTTCGTATTGCATGAATTTATCTCTCTACATCATGTCATCTTGCTTAAGGCGTTACTCTGTTTTTAACTTAATACTCTAGATGCATGCTGGATAGCGGTCGATGAGTGGAGTAATAGTAGTAGATGCAGAATCGTTTCGGTCTACTTGTCACAGACGTGATGCCTATATACATGATCATGGCTAGATATTCTCATAACTATGCTCAATTCTGTCAAATGCTCAACAGTAATTTGTTCACCCACCGTAGAATACTTATGCTCTTGAGAGAAGCCACTAGTGAAACCTATGGCCCCCGGGTCTATTCTCATCATATCAACCTCCATCATTTTAATCTTGCTTTGCTTTTTACTTTCCCTTTACTTTTTAGTTTGCATCTTTATACCAAAAATACCAAAAATATCATATCTATCAGATCTCACTCTCGTAAGTGACCGTGAAGGGATTGACAACCCCTAATCGCGTTGGTTGCGAGTAGCTATCGTTTTGTGCAGGTACAAGTGACTTGAGTGTGGCCTCCTACTGGATTGATACCTTGGTTCTCAAAAACTGAGGGAAATACTTACGCTACTCTGCTGCATCATCCCCTCCTCTTCGGGGAAAACCAACGCAAGCTCAAGAGGTAGCAAGAAGAATTTCTGGCGCCGTTGCCGGGGAGTCTACGCAAAAAGTCAACATACCAAGTACCCATCACAATCCCTATCTCTCGCATTACATTATTTGCCATTTGCCTCTTGTTTTCCTCTCCCCCACTTCACCCTTGCCGTTTTATTCGCCCTCTCTCTCTCTATCCTCCCTCTCTATTTGCCTATTTTGTCCGTTTGCTCTTGTCTGCTCGTGTGCTAGTTTGCTTGTTTGTCGCGATGGCTCAAGATAATACTAAATTGTGTGACTTCACCAATACCAATAATAATGATTTCCTTAGCACTCCGATTGCTCCTCTTGCCAATACTGAATCTTGTGAAATCAATACTGCTTTGTTGAATCTTGTTATGAAAGATCAATTCGCCGACCTTCCTAGTGAAGATGCCGCTACTCATCTGAATAACTTCGTTGATTTATGTGATATGCAAAAGAAAAAAGATGTCGATAATGATGTCGTTAAATTAAAGCTATTTCCTTTTTCGCTTAGAGATCGTACTAAAGC
This sequence comes from Triticum urartu, assembly GCF_003073215.2. Lineage (NCBI taxonomy): Eukaryota > Viridiplantae > Streptophyta > Magnoliopsida > Poales > Poaceae > Triticum > Triticum urartu. Next base: position 649,065,802 of record NC_053028.1, on the reverse strand, counting down.
TTGGTTTTCGTCTTTGCCTAAAAATAGTATTGATTCTTGGAACAAGTGCAAAGATGCTTTTATCTCTAAATATGTCCCTCCCGCTAAGATTATCTCTCTTAGAAATGATATTATGAACTTTAAACAACTTGATCATGAACATGTTGCACAAGCTTGGGAGAGAATGAAATTAATGATACGTAATTGCCCTACTCATGGTTTGAATTTGTGGATGATTATACAAAAATTTTATGCCGGATTGAATTTTGCTTCTAGAAATCTTTTAGATTTGGCCGCGGGAGGCACTTTTATGGAAATCACTTTAGGAGATGCTACTAAACTCCTAGATAATATTATGGTTAATTATTCTCAATGGCATACTGAAAGATCTTCTAATAAGAAAGTGCATGCGATAGAAGAAATCAATATTTTGAGTGGAAAGATGGATGAACTTATGAAATTATTTGCTACTAAGAGTGTTTCTTCTGATTCTAATGATATGCCTTTGTCTACTTTGATTGAGAATAACAATGAATCTATGGATGTGAATTTTGTTGGTAGGAATAATTTTGGTAACAACGCTTATAGAGGGAATTTTAATCATAGGCCATATCCTAGTAATCCTTCTAATAATTATGGGAATTCCTACAACAACTCATATGGAAATTATAATAAGATGCCCTCTGAATTTGAGAATAGTGTTAAAGAGTTTATGAATTCACAAAATAATTTTAATGCTTTGCTTGAAGAAAATTGCTCAAAGTTGATGATTTGGCTAGGAACGTTGATAGAATTTCTCTTGAGATTGATTCTTTAAATCTTAGATCTATTCCTCTTATGCATGATATCAATGAGTCTCTCAAAGTCATGAGAATTTCCATTGATGAGTGCAAGGAAAGAACCGCTAGGATGCATGCTTCCAAAGATGCCTTTATTAAAGCGTGTTCTTCCAATTCCTATGAAAATCAAGATGAAGATCTAAAAGTTATTGATGTGTCCCCTATTAAATCTTTGTTTTGCAATATGAATCTTGATGAAACTGAATATGATCTTCCTTTACCTAGAAGGCGTTCTAAAAACTCGGAGTATTTAGATCTTTATGATGAAATTGATGAAAGTGGGATTGAAAGAAATAAAAATCTAGATGTTGCTAAACCCACTATATTGGATTTCAAGAAATTTAATTATGAAAGTTGCTCTTTAATTGATTGTATTTCCTTGTTGCAATCTGTGCTAAATTATCCACATGCTTATAGTCAAAATAAAGCCTTCACCGAACATATTGTTGATGCCTTGATGCAATCTTATGAAGAAAAACTTGAGTTGAAAGTTTCTATCCCTAGAAAAATCTATGATGAGTGGGAACCAAATATTAATATTAAAATTAAAGATCATGAGTTTTATGATTTGTGTGATTTGGGTGCTAGTGTCTCCACTATTCCCAAGACTTTATGTGATCTGCTAGATTTCCGTAATTTTGATGATTGCTCTCTAAACTTGCATCTTGCGGATTCTACTATTAAGAAACCTATGGGAAGGATTAATGATGTTCTTATTGTTGAAAATAGGAATTATGTTCCCGTAGATTTCATTGTTCTTGATATAGATTGCAATCCTTCTTGCCCTATTATTCTTGGTAGACCTTTCCTTAGAACGGTTGGTGCGATTATTGATATGAAGGAAGGGAATATTAGATTTCAATTTCCATTAAAAAAGGGCATGGAACACTTTCCAAGAAATAAAATAAAATTTCCATATGAAATTATCATGAGAGCCACTTATGGATTGCCTACCAAAGATGGCAATACCTAGATCTATCCTCGCTTTAATGCCTAGCTAGGGGCGTTAAACGATAGCGCTTGTTGGGAGGCAACCCAACTTTATTTTTATTCCTTGCTTTTATCTCCTGTTTAGTAATAAATAAATTATTTTGCCTCTGTTTTGGTTGTGTTTTTTGTGTTTAATTAGTGTTTTTGCCAAGTAGAACCGTTGGGAAGACTTGGGGAAAGTCTTGTTGAACTTGCTGTAAAAAACAGAAACTTTAGCGCTCACAAGAATTGCTGTCATTTTTATTTGAAGAGTGCTATTTAGTTAATTATTCTTTAAGATGATTAATAGATAAATTCCTCACGTCCATCAATTTATTTTAGAATTTTTGGGGTTCCAGATCTTGCGCTAGCTACAGATTACTACAGACTGTTCTGTTTTTGACAGATTCTGTTTTTCATGTGTTGTTTGCTTATTTTGATGAATCTATGGTTGGTAAAATAGTTTATAATCCATAGAGAAGTTGGAATACAGTAGGTTTAACACCAATATAAATAAATAATGAGTTCATTAAAGTACCTTGAAGTGGTCTTTTCTTTTCTTTCGCTAACGGAGCTCACGAGTTTTCTACTTTAAGTTTTGTGTTGTGAAGTTTTCAAGTTTTGGGTGAATTCTTGTGATGGATTATGGAACAAGTAGTGGCAAGAGCCTAAGCTTGGGTATACCCATGGCACCCCCAAGATAATCCAAGGACACCAAAAATTCAAAGCTTGGGGATGCCCCGGAAGGCATCCCCTCTTTCGTCCACTTCCATCGGTAATTTACTTGGAGCTATATTTTTATTCACCAACATGATATGTGTTTTGCTTGGAGCGTCTTGTATTATCTGTGTCTTTGTGCTTTAGTATGCCACAATCATCCTTGCTGTACACACCTTTTGGGAGAGCCCTACATGAATTAAAATTTGATAGAATACTCTATGTGCTTCACTTATATCTTTTGAGCTAAGTAGTTTTGCTCTATGTGCTTCACTTATATCTTTTGAGCATTATAATTTTGCTCTATGTGCTTCACTTATATCTTTTGAGCGTTATAATTTTTCTCTATGTGCTTCACTTAGATCTTTTAGAGCATGGTGGTGGATTTGTTTTAAACAAACTATTGATCTCTCATGCTCCACTTAAATTATTTTGAGAGTCTTAATAGCATGCTAATTTGCTTAATAATTATATGCTTGGTATTCAAGATTTGTGAAACTTTCTTTTGAGTGTGTTGAATACTAAGAAAAGATTGAAGCATGATAATTGTTTTGAGATATGGAGGTGATAATATTAAAGTCATGCTAGTTGAGTAGTTGTGAATTTAAAGAATACTTGTGTTAAAGTTTGTGATTCCCGTAGCATGCACGTATGGTGAACCGTTATGTGATGAAGTCGGAGCATGATTTATTTATTGATTGTCTTCCTTATGAGTGGTGGTCGGGGACGCGCGATGGTCTTTTCCTACCAATCTATCCCCCTAGGAGCATGCGCATAATACTTTGCTTTTATAAGTTCTAGATTTTTGCAATAAGTATATGAGTTCTTTATGACTAATGTTGAGTCCATGGATTTACGCACTCTCACCCTTCCACCTTTGCTAGCCTCTCTAATACCGCGCACTTTTCGCCGGTATCATACACCTACCATATATCTTCCTCAAAACAGCCACCATACCTACCTATTATGGCATTTCCATAGCCATTCCGAGATATATTGCCATGCAAATTTCCACCGTTCCGTTTATCATGACACATTCATCATTGTCATATTGCATATCCCGGTACACCGCCGGAGGCATTCATATAGAGTCATATTTTGTTCTAAGTATCGAGTTGTAATTGTTGAGTTGTAAGAAAAATAAAAGTGTGGTGATCATCATTTTAGAACATTGTCCCAAGTGAGGAAAGAATGATGGAGACTATGATTCCCCCACAAGTCGGGATGAGACTCTGGACGAAAAAAAAGAGGCCAAAGAAGCCCAAATAAAAAATAGGCCATAAAAAAGGAGAAAAGGCCCAAATAAAAATAAAAATGAGAGAAAAAGAGAGAAGGGACAATGTTACTATCCTTTTACCACACTTGTGCTTCAAAGTAGCACCATGATCTTCATAGTAGAGACCACTGTTCAAGATATCTTCCGATATGCCGATAAATCGGCCGATTTATCGCTTACCGCTGTCAGACTGATAAGATAAATCAGCCGATATGCCGATAAATTGGCCGATATGCCGATAAACTGGCCGATTTACCCTTTATCATGGGTCGACCGATAAGACCCGATAAGCGATATCCCCAACACTGGTAGAGACTCTCTCATGTTATAAATTTCATATACTAGTGGGAATCTTTCATTATAGAACTTGGCTTGTATATTCCAATGATGGGCTTCCTCAAATTGCCCTAGGTCTTCATGAGCAAGCAAGTTGGATGCACACCCACTTAGTTTGTTTTTGAGCTTTCATATACTTATAGCTCTAGTGCATCCATTGCATGGCAATCCCTATTCACTCACATTGATATCTATTGATGGGCATCTCCATAGCTCGTTGATATGCCTAGTTGATGTGAGACTATCTTATCCTTTTTGTCTTCTCCACAACCACCATTCTATTCCACCTAAAGTGCTATATCCATGGCTCACGCTCATGTATTGCGTGAAAATTGAAAAAGTTTTGAAAAAGTTAGAGTATGAAACAATTGCTTGGCTTGTCATCGGGGTTCTGCATGATTTAAATACTTTGTGTGGTGAAGATAGAGCATAGCCAGACTATATGATTTTGTAGGGATAACTTTCTTTGGCCATGTTATTTTGAGAAGACATAATTGCTTTTTTAGTATGCTTGAAGTATTATTATTTTCATGTCAAAATAAAATTTTGTCTTGAATCTTTCGAATCTGAACATTCATATCAGAATTAAGAAGATTTGCATTGAAATTATGCCAAGTAGCACTCCGCATCAAAAATTCTCCTTTTATCATTTACCTACTCGAGGACGAGCAGGAATTAAGCTTAGGGATGCCTGATACGTCTCCAACGTATCTATAATTTTTGATTGCTCCATGCTATATTATATACTGTTTTGGACTATATTGGGCTTTATTTTTCACTTTTATATTATTTTTGGGACTAACCTATTAACTGGAGGCCCAGCCCAGAATTGTTGTTTTTTTGCCTATTTCAGTGTTTCGAAGAAACAGAATATCAAACGGAGTCCAAACGGAATGAAACCTTCGGGAACGTGCTTTTCTCACCGAACGTGATCTAGGAGACTTGGACCCTACGCCAACGCATCAGAGAGGCGGTCATGAGGGTGGGGGGCGCGCCCCCTGCCTCGTGGGCCCCTCAGAGCTCCACCGATGTACTCCTTCCTCCTATATATACCAACGTACCCCCAAACGACCAGAACAGGAGCCAAAAACCTAATTCCACTGCCGCAACTTTCTGTATCCACGAGATCCCATCTTGGGGCCTGTTCCGGAGCTCCGCCGGAGAGGGCCGTCATCACGGAGGGCTTCTACATCACCATAGCCTCTCCGATGAAGTGTGAGTAGTGTACCTCAGACCTTCGGGTTCATAGTTAGTAGCTAGATGGCTTCTTCTCTCTTTTTGGATCTCAATACTAAATTCTCCCCCTCTCTTGTGGAGATCTATTCGATGTAATCTTCTTTTTGCGGTGTGTTTGTTGAGACCGAGGAATTGTGGGTTTATGATCAAGTCTATCTATGAATAATATTTGAATCTTCTATGAATTCGTTTATGTATGATTGGTTATCTTTGCAAGTCTCTTCGAATTATCCGTTTGGATTGGCCAACTAGATTGGTAGTTCTTGCCATGGGAGAAGTGCTTAGATTTGGGTTCGATCTTGCGGTGTCCTTTCCCAGTGACAGAAGGGGCAGCAAGGCACATATTGTATCGTTGCCATCGAGGATAACAAGATGGGGTTTATTTCATATTGCATGAATTTATCTCTCTACATCATGTCATCTTGCTTAAGGCGTTACTCTGTTTTTAACTTAATACTCTAGATGCATGCTGGATAGCGGTCGATGAGTGGAGTAATAGTAGTAGATGCAGAATCATTTCGGTCTACTTGTCACAGACGTGATGCCTATATACATGATCATGCCTAGATATTCTCATAACTATGCTCAATTCTGTCAAATGCTCAACAGTAATTTGTTCACCCACCGTAGAATACTTATGCTCTTGAGAGAAGCCACTAGTGAAACCTATGGCCCCCAGGTCTATTCTCATCATATCAATCTCCATCACTTTAATCTTGCTTTGCTTTTTTACTTTGCCTTTACTTTTTAGTTTGCATCTTTATACCAAAAATACCAAAAATATCATATCTATCAGATCTCACTCTCGTAAGTGAACGTGAAGGGATTGACAACCCCTAATCGCGTTGGTTGCAAGTAGCTATCGTTTTGTGCAGGTAGAAGGGACTTGAGTGTGGCCTCCTACTGGATTGATACATTGGTTCTCAAAAACTGAGGGAAATACTTACGCTACTCTGCTGCATCAACCCTTCCTCTTCGGGGAAAACCAACGCAAGCTCAAGAGGTAGCACGCCGCCAGCTTGTCTTCACGAGCTTCCTTGCAGTGGACTCGCACCACGTCAGCACCACACCGGCGGAGGACTTCTTCCATTCCTGCACTCGGTCAGGGATCTCGTTGAGTCGAGCCATCAGGGATTCCATGCATTTTGAAGCGTCGCCCTTGGCCAGAGCAATGTGTCGACTCGTGAGACTGCCTCCTTCAGGCGCGCGAGGTAGCTTGTGACGTTGGTGACACGAGACTCCAGTTGGAGCACGTTCATTGCAGTTTCGTCGCAAACTGGAGAAGCGATAGGGTCCAGACCCGTCTCGACCTTTCCAGTTTCCTCGTAAAAGTCTTGGCAGAATTCTGCAACCAAAAATTAGTGAGTCGACCGGACAGGATCCGTTCGCAAGCATCAACACAGTCGGTTTAAAAGAAATACCTTCCAGCATAAGATAAAGCTTCTTGGCGAGAGTTCTCAGATAAGCCTCTGTGTCATTCCTCTTGTGGACCGCAGACTCTAGCTTTTCGTTCAGGGTAATTTTGTCCTTCTTCAGACGACTCACCTCTTGGTTAGACTCGTTGAGACAGGACTTCAGCTTGGTCACCTCCCCTTCCAGTGCGTCGACTGAAGCTAGCTTCTGATCTGCGAGGGCCGTTTTATCTTGGGCTTCCTTCTGTGCAGCGGCGAGGTCCGAGTCCTTCTTCTCCAGAGCCAACTTCATTTTCTCTGCAAAAGAAGCAATCGGTTCAGACAAGAGATCAAAGAAATGTTTTAAAAAGACAGTCGACATGCAGTTACCTTCCATACCAGCAACTTCGTCTTGAGCTTTCTTCAGATTCTGCTGGGCCAACTCCAAGTCGAGGTTGAGTTGCCTCTGCTTCTCCTCAAGTTCAGCAAACTTGGAAATGAGAGTACAAGACTTCTGCAGAAGGCAAAAGACGTGTCAATTGACAAGATCAAAGGTTGTTCACATCCGAGTGGATAAAACTTAAAGAAGTTCGCTTAGACCCCAGCCGACTGCACATAGTCGACTGCGGTCTCGGGGGCTACACCCAGCGGGTGCACTTGGCGTGCCCCCGCTGATTAAGATCCAACTCGACCGGTCCGCCCGGGTCAAGTCAAAACAAAAACTGTTCAGACCCCAGTCGACTGCCAGCAGTCGACTGCGGTCTCGGGGACTACACCCAGTATGTGCACTTAGCGTGCTCCCACCGGTTCAGATCTCATTCGATCGGCCCGCCCAGATCGAGTGGAAAAAAAGAAAGGAAGGTAGAACTCAGACCCCAGTCGACTGCCAGCAGTCGACTGCGGTCTCGGGGACTACACCTAGTGGGTGCACTTGGCGTGCCCCCACCGGTTCACATCCTACTCGCCCAGACCGAGTGGAAGAACGCAACTACCAAAGACAACAAAACACCCAGTGGGTGCACTGATTCGACGCAAACAACAGGAGATTGTATAGAAGAAAATTTTTTGGGTAGCATATCCTGATAGAGCAAGGTCGGTTGAAAGTCTACTTACCTGGACATTGCCCCAGAGGGCAGTGCTGGCATCATAAGCAGCCTGGCTATTCTCATGCACTGTCTTCATCCGCTCCATCATCACGTTAGCATGACGGATGGCTTCCGAAGCCGCTTCCGACTGGTTGTCCAGGACGGGGTAGCTGGTGAAAAGGAGAGCAGACGACCCAGGTGTGGCAGTTTGGAGCTCCGTGGCATGGAGTTGGACGACTGAAGGAATCACTGGTGCAGTCGACGGTGCGGGGTGCTCACTCGACAAGGGTGCCGCGATGGTTACAGAGGCCTTGCCCGCGTCTTCAGATTGACAGACGGGTGGTGTTGTTGTTGGCCCTTGCTGAGACATCTTGCCAGCTGCTACCTTTTTGCTCTTCCTGGGCTTAAGAGCCACATATTCATCGTCATCTGGAAGATCGATGATGTTGGCTGGAGCTGCAAGACAGATCAGTCGACCCCAAGTGAACCACTAGAATGCAGTCGACCAAGTAATCAAGAACAAGATCATAAGAGTGTCTACCTGGGCTGGAGGTAACCGCGTCTTCCATCTCCTCGTCTCGATACTGGAGGGAAGAGGTTCCCGATGTAGCAGCACTGCAAGTGTCCGTACTCAGTTGGTTATGTTTTGTTGCTCGAGTCGACGAAAAGAACAAGTCAGATGATTACCCAGAGATGGTAGGGACGGTCACTTTTATCCTGGGCAAAGCCTTGGGCAGTTTGGAGGAGGTGGCCTTCGGTGCTTTTGGAGCTGGAGGCGGCACAACCTTGGGCTGCTTTGGGGCCTTCTCAATCGGCGCTGGAGAAGACGTCCGGGGGCGCTTTGAAGACTGCCCAGTCGGCGCGGTCGCTAGGTCTGGGGTGCTCGCCGGGTCGTGTGCATGCTTGGATCTTCTCTCTCTGTGAGGAGACGAGTCGACTTCTTCGTCATCGCTCGAGTCGTCGCTCTCCTCGTCCTCCTCTGCATCCGAGTGCCACTCGCCGCTCTTGCCCCCGCTCGCTACCTCCTCGACGTCTTGCTCCTGCACTCCGTTGGGCATCGAGTACATGTCAATGAGAGCCTGAAAGAACAATGAGCAAAAGAAGTACAGTCGACCATCAACAAGGTGTCGCATAGTGAATCGGAAAGATATTTGGTAAAACAGAATCATACCTGCTCCGGCTGGCGCGAGTGGTCGAATGGAATCACCCTCCTAGACCCTCGGGGGTTATCTTTGTTGCTGGTGATTCCCATCAGCCACTTCTCCAAGATGTCCTCACTGACGTCCTCCGGGTGGATCCGAGTGGAGTCCTCGAGTCCAGAGTACATCCACATCAGATGATCACGGGCCTGAAGGGGTTGGATGCGTCGACCGAGAAAGACCTCTAGCAGGTCCATCCCAGTCACCCCGTCGCGGACGAGTTGGACGACCAGCTCGACCAGCACCTTGACCTGCGCCTTCTCTTCGGGAACCATCTTCAAGGAGGAAGACTTCTCCAATCGAGCCAGGGAAAAGGGAGGAAGTCCAGTCGACTGACCCAGGGTCGGCTGATCCTTGCAGTAAAACCAAGTCGACTGCCAGCCGCGGACCGAGTCGAGAAGGATCATCGCCTGGAAGGTGCTCTTGTTCCTCATCTGGATCCCTAGGCCCCCGCACATCTGGATCACGTGCGTCCTATCATCACTCGGATTGGCCTTTTTGACCGACTGGGAGCGGCAGGTGAAGATATGTTTTAAGAGGCCCCAGTGCGGTCGACAGCCCAAGAAATTTTCACACATTGACATAAAAGCAGCCAGATAGACTATGGTATTTGGAGTGAAGTGGTGGAGTTGAGCCCCAAAGAAGTTCAAAAAGCCCCGAAAGAAAGGATGGGGAGGCAGAGAAAATTCGCGATCGACGTGGGTGGCGAGGAGAGCGCACTCACCCTCCCTTGGCCGCGGCTCGGTCTCGTTCCGCGGGAGCCGTGCCAATTTGTGGGGGATCAGTCCCCCCTCCACCAGGTCGTCGAGGTAGTCCTGGCTGATCGTCGAGCGGATCCAGTCGCCCTGGATCCAGCCCGGCGGCAGGCCGGATCTCGACGAGGATCCGCCCCGGTTGGTCCGCTTGCCCTTCGCCTTCGCAGTCGCCTTCTTTGCGCGCTCCAGCGCCACCGTCTTCTCTTTTCCCATGGCGACGGATCGAGTTCGATCGAGGGTTCGGCGACAAGAGCAGAAGCGAGCGTGGCGGAGAGGTCGGAGGAAGAAGAAAAGAGAATGGGAGCGCACGGTGCAGAGACCCGGTCCGGTGCCTTTTATAAGGTCATTCCCTGAGTGACTGACTGGTAGGCCTAGACGATCTAAACAAATCCTGCAACAGTCGCGCGCGCAGTACGTGGTGATAAAAGTGGCGCGGAGATCGAGGAGACCTGCCTAATCCGTCTCGATTACCACGGCCTCGCCCATCTGGCGCACTTCCCGAAATTCGAATCCCGCGAAATCTGCGGAGAGCAGAGCAACTGGTCAGACTGAAAACATCCTCCACCTTATCATTTGGAATTCTACCATGAAAGTTCACTCGGCAAAAACTAAGAATGGACCAAGGCGACTGAAAAAGAAGTTGATGTTGTCTCTTCGGTTCATTATTCCAGAACAAGTTATACTCATAGCACAAAGAATGAGTCGGAAGTGTTCCCAACTCCTTCCTCACCCAAACCCTGATCCATTCGGGGGCTAATGATGAAGCTATGTACCTAGGGTATGGTCATGGATCTATCCAAGATACCCTCCCCAAGGACATCTCTAAAGGAACCAGAAGCGGTCGAAGCAAAATCATCATCCACCCGACCGTGAAGCTATGTTCCACTCGAAAGTATAGAAGACACTCAACTATGCAAACAACCACTCGACGATACAAGAAACCACTCAGAGTGTAGAAGGCCTAACGTCACTCAGGATGACAATGGTCGGTCATTCACTCTGTAACCTTAAAGATCATTTATATCTCTTTATTACTAGCGTTACCAGTAATGCCCTGCCTTAATGTACATTGAACCCTTTGTAACATGGGTTGGCTGGGGTCCTGGCGCACTCTATATAAGCCACCCCCCCTCCTCCGGGACAAGGGTTCGCACCTTTTGTAATTCACACGCATATATCCAGTCGACCGCCTCCGGGCTCTGAGACGTAGGGCTGTTACTTCCTCCGAGAAGGGCCTGAACTCTTAAAACATGCGTGTACAACACCTCCATAGCTAGGATCTTGCCTCTACATTCCTACCCCCTATTCTACTGTCAGGCTTAGAACCACGACACTCACCGCCCCCCGTCGGATAGGAATATTAAGAATGGCATCCGCATCGGGGGCAATGAAGGTTTCCCTAACAACATCTTGTCTCCAGGTCCAATTATCTGAATCGATGAGCTCAGAGACTCGCTGATGCTTGTGTGAGCTGGTCTCGAGATCGGGACCATGGAAATGGTGCCCGGTATCCATTTTTGGTTCCACACAGAAATATTGGTGCCATCTCCCACCCGTGCGATCAGTCTCGCACTTAGAGCCTGTCGTCCCGCAATGATCGCCTTCCAAGTAGCCGAAGCCGATTTCGGAACAGATGCTTGCATGAGATCTACATCTGGGAAGTATCGCACTTTCAGAACTCTTGCACACAAAGAATTGGGAGTAGTCATGAACCGCCACCCATGTTTGCCTAGCATTGCAAGATTGAACAGGTGTAGGTCTCTAAAACCCATTCCACCCATGCACTTTGGTTTTGTCATCTCCTTCCATGACAACCAATGCATCGATTTCTTATCAAGAGAGCTGCTCCAAAAATATTTCGCCAGAGGAGAGGTCAGACTCTTGTTTACCTTTTTGTGAACAAAAACGTGCTCATCAGATACGTTGGAATAGCTTGAGTTGTGGATTTAATAAGAGTTTCACGCGCAGCGCATGCAAACAGCTTTTCCGACCATCCTTGCATATGGCCACGAGATCTTTCGCTGATATGATCAAATGTTCCACTCGTGATGCGGCCCACAGCCATTGGTAGCCCTAAATCTTTCTCATTGAACACTTCCACTTGGATATTCAACGTTGTTTTCATGCCTTGCTTCACCTGGTCAGGAGTATTTGTACTGAAGTAGATGGAGCTCTTGTCCCGATTTACTCGCTGTCCCGAAGCATCTCCATAAATTCTTAAGATCTAATTAAGTCTGAGGACACTCTGATCTTTTGCATCAATAAAAATGAGACTGTCGTATGCAAAAAGCAAATGAGAGACCCACGGTGATCTATAGCTTACTTTCAGACCTCTATCTATAATTCCTCCGTTGTAGAATTTCAACAAGGAGGAAAAGCCTTCCGCACATAAAAGAAACAGATATGGCAACGCTGGATCACCTTGACGAAGACCTCTCGAAGGGGTAAAGAACAGCAAGAGCTCGCCATTAACTCGAACCAAAAAATGAACTGAAGATACACATTTCATGATCAACCTGATAAAGACAATGTTGAACCATAGCTTGGACAGAATTGCTTCGAGATAGTGCCACTCAACTCGGTCATAAGCTTTCATCATATCTAGCTTTACCGCACAAGAAAAATTGTTCCCTTTTTTTGTCCTCCGCATTGTGTGCACGCTCTCGTATGCCACAAGCACATTATCAGTAATGAGGCGCCCCGGTACAAAAGCACTTTGTTCCTCACTAATAACCTCATCCATTAAGCATCTCAGACAGTTTGTAATTGCTTTGCTTGCAATCTTGTACAAAACAGGACATAATGCAATTGGACGGTACTGAGAAATGGACTGGGGATGTTTTACCTTTGGGATTATAGTAATGGAGGTGTTGTTCAGTCCCGGCGCTAACTCCCCGCCATTTAAAAATTCCAGAACTGCATTAGTGATGTCTCCACCGAGAAGATCCCAATGCCGCTGATAAAACCCCGCCGTGAACCCATTTACACCAGGAGCTTTCGAAGGAGCCATCTGGAACAACGCAGTTTTTACCTCCTCCGCAGTGTAGGGTTTAGTGAGCTCCGAGTTAATAGCTTCTGAGATTTTTGTTGGAACATGAGCTAGTAACTCGCCTAGATCATGGAACCCTTCGGACTGGTACAAGTTTTTGTAGAACTGTTGCACTTCCTCCTTGTCCTCATTCTCATCCATACAGACCGTTCCATCAGAACGTCTGAGTCCTTGGATTATGTTCATCCTCTTACGATGTCTGGCTTGGGCCTGAAAGTAGCTTGTGTTTCGATCTTCCTCCCTTAGCCAAGGCACACGTGACCGCTGGCGGTACCACACTTCACACTTCTTCCAAGTGCAGAGCCTCCTTCAACTTTTTAACTGTGCTTTGTTCCACCTCTGATGGGCCACGATCAATGGACAAAGAACGAAGCCGATCAAGTTTCTTTTGGAGTTGTCTGACCCGTCTTGTCAAACACCCAAACTCCCTGGATCCCCAAGGTTCCAGAGTTGCTTGCAAATCACCTAGTGCAGAGACAATACCTTGTAGCCCTGGGCCACGTTAGATTCCTCGCCAAGTATCACAAACGAGCCGATCGTAGTCCGAATGAGTTTGCCAGATATTTTCATACCTGAACTATTCTTGGCCCTAGATCGTGTCTCGAACTATTATTTTATTTCTGCAACCACAAAACAGTGATCGGACTCCACCGAGGACAGATGCCGAACCCTGATATACTGAAACTGTTGCCGGAAATTTTCATTAGCAAGAGCTCGATCCAGCCTTGCTTTTACATTGTCCACTCCAGACTGGCGGTTATCCCATGTGTAAGTTGTACCTGACCAACCTAAGTCCTGGAGGGAGACATCATCAATCACCTCTCTAAAAGCTTGCCTTTGTCGCTCCGGACGAGCAGTCCGGCTAAAATGTTCGGTGGAGTATAAAGTCTCGTTAAAATCCCCCATGCATAGCGATGCATCATGAGGAATCACTACTAGGGAAAAGCCTAGCAGCAGCGCGGGTTTTAGGTCTATCAGTAGCGCGGGTCGATGCGCTACTGATAAGGCGCTACAGCTAACGTATAGCAGTAGCGTGCCTCCGCCCGCGCTATTGCTAAATCGGCTTAGTAGTAGCGTGTTCCTGGAGGTGCGCTACTAGTAATTAGTAGTAGCGCTTCTCCCTGCCCACGCTGCTACTATTATTTCGTATTTAATTTCTTTTTTATTTCATGTTGTATTCGTACACCTTTACACAAGTTTTCATACAACAGGAATTTAGAAATTGTTTTGAAATCATAATGAGTTATTACATCACGGGGTGAAAGAACCGTGGACTAGTTTCAAGTGGATGGACATCCACTTGAAAATAATCTGCGATTCTTTCACCCCGTGATGTAATAAATATCATCATCATCATATCATTAACAAGTTATCATCATAATACATCATTGTCATATAACACCTCCTCAAGATCATCATTTTCATCAATGAGACATCACATAGCAAATTGGTCACTAGTCGTAATCACAAGTACTCCTCGTCATCAACTCTAACACATTGTATCACATAATAAACATATTGTACCTCATATGACCTACTACACATTCTCTTAGGACCTACTATATTCTCTAAGGTAAAATAGCAAAAAACAAGATAGCCCCTGACTCTCCATTATGGAGAATGGAGATTATCCTGTCTCCAATTCTTGCCTTTCGCTTAATGTTACTTCCAAGAACCTCCTTGCGAATGTCCAAACATTTTTTTCCATTCTTTGATTAGCATGTGTTCACCGGTTTTAGAAATCCGATATGCACAGGTGAGCTCCTTAGATTGACCTGGCTGTAGGTTCATAACTGCAAGGCGACCATTCTAATACATCAGATGAGGCACACAATCCATCGGGATTTCCTGTTGAAAAACATAGTAACAACTTCGTAGTTAGCAATGATGTATTAGTTTTAGAAGTATGCAAAAGATGCACGAATGTCGTAATAGTAAAAAATCTTAGCAGGGTATCTCCATAGAAGTTACCGTGGTTCAACACATGCACTAGTGGCACGTATTCACCATAATTTGGAGGAGTTCGATAATAGGTATTGTAATTCTCAAGAAAAGTACAATAAGAAATCAGATGACTTTTCTCCTTATAAGTTAATTCGGAGCCATCAGTGTAGTGGGTTTTGTCTACCATCTTCTGCATATTCTTTGAAGATTCAAAATAAGCTGTTAATGGAAATAAGCTGTCAACTATTTTGAAATAAACAATATAAATTAGTTAATAACTATGTTTGAGAAACTCACATTGCGGTAGAATCGGAAGCGTATCAACAAGGACCCAAATGTCCATATTGTCTTGCTCGATGTCAGGATTACCAAGATCCATGGTGACAATCATACCCTCATAAAAACCATACATTTTGCAAAGTGATTCCCAATTTTGGCAACCAAAATGGGTTACGCTCTGATAATTGTATAGATTTACTTCAAAATCGATATCATGATGGGTCCTTAGGTGTATTTTATTTGTCTCAAAATTCTCATGGTCTTCAAAACCCATCCTCTCCAAGACATAGCGTCTTGCATGGCATGAGATAAGCAAGTCGAATTGTAAAAGACGAAAATTAGACGTTGAAATAGTTGAAGTCATGCTTAATTACGAAAAAAACACTTGTCGTTGTTGTGTACCGTTTCAACATCGAAGGTCTCCTCGAGCTTAATGCTGACGCGCCGATCTTCATCCAGCTCAACGAACCTGTCGCACATACCTCGATCGTCGTGGCACCAGCTGCACTCCCCCGGGAGACTGTCGTCGTCCGAGTACAACATTTCCTACGTTCATAATTCAAAGATTAAACTTGTACAATTAAATATATGTACTAAAAACCTAAATTAGATCATTATTTTTTGAGAAAATCCAGGCCACTTGATATTTCCTACATATTCTAGCACAAGTCATGCCAGAATTCACGGAAAAATCTGGCATGACCTTTGCTAAAAAAGGACATATCGAGCACCTGAAACTTGCCGGAACGGAAATTAATCAACACTCCGGCAAAACATAGGCCACTCAAAGGTGTAACCAAAACATGACCGGGCACTCCGGCAAAACAAGCGCCTGAAACTCATAAAGGACTCATATTGACATGGAGATTTGCCTGGTCTCACCTCGAGGTCGGAGGGGGTCGGTGAAGGCAGGGATGATGGAGGGGCTCCTTGATTTCTGCAAAAGCAAAAACCCTATTAATTCAACTAGTACATCCCGAATAATTGCTTAAACTAAAAAATAACAACAAATATGATATGTTCAACTAGTTCTATTAATTCAACTAGTTCTTACTAAATGTAAGTGCATCTAGTGCCACCCCTAGTTGGTTTTGGAGTATTGACGACAAACCTAGTTGAGGGACTAATGTGTTTGTGGGAATTGCAGGATAACACAGGTAGAAGTCCCTCATTGATTCGGTTTTCCTACCAGAGATGACCCCTAAAAATGTATGAAGACATTGATGTCAAAGGTGGTATATGAAGATATTCACATTGAAGACTATGACAAGAGAAGACATCGCATGAAGCCTATGGAGCTCGAAGACTTAGATCTTTTGTAGTTCTTTTTCTTCATTGTTGAGTCATAGGAACCACCGTACTGTTAAGTGGGGTCCAAGAGAACCAGTCAGAATGACTGAAGTGATGCTTAACCAAAACCTATGTCTTCGAGTGAAGACTATGAGAGCGAATCTTGTCCAGAGTCGGACAAGTCAGCTTTGCTTGTAGCCCAAGTAAAGTTGCCGTGTGAGTTTGAAATCTGCCCGTTGGAACATGTGTCAGTTCCTTAGTGACCCAGGGTCATTTCGGACAAATCAGGTCGGGTTGCCTAGTGGCTATAAATAGCTCAGAGTTAGTATATAGCTTTTGTCGTTTGAGAGCAACCCACCTCGAAGCCTTTGAGAGAGAATTCCTTGCGAGGATAAAGCCCTAACCACCCAGAGCCAAAGAGAATTAGGCATCACTTAAGTCTTCTTATCTGTGTGATCTAAAGACTTATTACACTTGAGGACTGTGAATCCTCCACCCGGTTAGGCGTCGTGTTCTGAGCATCCAAGAGACATTGTGGATCGCCGGTGAGCGAAGTCTGTCAAGGTTTGGGAGTCTACCTTGAAGACTTACCAGAGTGATTGGGCGAGGTCTGTGTGACCTCAGCCCAAGGGGAATACGGTGAGGACTGGGTGTCCGGGACTGTGTGTCCTCAGGTTTAAATACCTAGACGCCCTAACCAGACGTACAGTTGTCACAGCAACTGGAACTGGTCCAACAAATCATTGTCTCCAACGAGTCACTGGTTTCATCCTTCCCTTCCCCTTACTTACTGTTACTCCTTGTGAAGTCATTATATGTTTGCACTATCTTTTGTCTTCACTGAGTGACTGCGTGTTCTGTTTGGCTTCATAATATCTTCCTACCTGATCCTTACTACATTGTTGCCATTAGTCATTGTGCTCTCACTCCATTGAATACTTGACTATGGTTTGTCTAGTGTAGTCTACCTTCCGCTGCATGGTAATAGGTTTATTTCCATTGTTTGTCTTCGAAACTTCCATGTTTTGAAGACTTTCATAAAAATCGCCTATTCACCCCCCTCTAGTCGATATAACGCACTTTCAATTGGTATCAGAGCAAGGTACTCCCTTGTTCTGTGTGATTCGGTTTAACCACCTGGAGTTTTAGCTATGTCGACTGCAGGGATAATTAAAGTCTCTGATGCGTGCCCCGTCTTCGATGGAACTGAATATCCCAACTAGAAGAATAAGATGTGCATGCATCTTGAAGCCATTGACGTCGACCTATGGTATGTCGTCAAGAATGGTGTTCCCAAGGCTGGAGAAGGTGTCACTGCTGCTGATGTCAAGAAGTTCGTTCAACTGGACTCTACTGCCAAGAATATCATCTGTGGTCATCTGACCAAAGGACAGTATGGCCGCGTGAGTGCTTTGGAAACATCTAAGCTAGTCTGGGACTGGCTCTCCAAGGTCAACGAAGGCGTCTCAACCCAAAGAGATTAGAGAATCAGTGTCCTTCGCAACCTCTTCAACCGCTTCAAGAGAAATGATAATGAGAATGTCCAGCTCACGTTTGATCGACTCACTGACATCACGAATGAGCTTCAAGCCCTTGGCGCTACTGAGATCACCAAGCATGAAGTCGTCAAGACACTACTGAGATCACTTGACAGTTCATTTGACACCCTAGCCCTGATGATTCAAGAACGTCCTGATTTCAAGACACTCGATCCGTCTGACATACTTGAGAGGCTCAACACACATGAGTTTCAGCTTTCTGAGAAAAGAGATATCTATGGTCCAAACTATGGGCGAACTCATGCCTTGAAGGCAAAAGCTGTCTCCTCATCTGAAGAAGAATCTGACAGCAGTTCTAATGATCCTGAAGACATTGGAAGGGAACTTGCTATGCTTGTGAAGAAGTTCCAAAAATTTACCAAGAAGAAAGGTTTCAGAAAGTCTTCACGATCAAGCTCAAGGAATGATGAAGCTTCTGCTCATGACTACAAGAAGAAAACATGTCACAAGTGCAAGAAACCTGGCCACTTCATCTCTGAGTGTCCGCAGTGGGACAATGAGAACAAAAAGAAGAAGAAGAGCAAGGAATATGACTCTGACGACAAGAAGAAGAAGAAATACTCAAAGTCTTCTTCCAAGTCTTCCTCAAAGTCTTCTTCCAAGTCTTCCTCAAAGTCTTCATCACACAAGAAGAGCTCATCTGGCAAGGCACGTGCGTTTGTTGGCAAGGAAATGGATTCAGAGGTGGAGTCCGCTTCTGAGGAGGCGGAGGTGGAGTCTGAGGAAGAGTCCGATTCTGGCATTGCAAGTCTGGCTACAGCATATGTTGCCAAGTCCATCTTCAACACTGAAGACAATGACTTCATCACTGACACTGATGCAAATGACAAGGACTACTCCGCTCCTACCTACTGCTTCATGGCACGCGGTGCCAAGGTAAACACACGCACTACTCACTATCAAACATCTAGTGAAGATGACTCTGATTGTGGTTCAAAACCCAGCTACAAAACACTTGCTGAAATTGCAACTGAACAACAGAAAGCTATGGAACATATTCAAAAACTGTTAGACAAAAGCGATGATCTGTTAGGCGCTGAAATGACTCGATCTGAGTCCTTAATTGAAGACATAAAAAATCTTCACGTTAAGTATGAGGAACTTGAAAGTCGTCATGAAACGCTCTCAACAACTCATGAAAACCTTTCCTATGATTATCTTCAAAGGAAACAAGATCTTGAGAAATTGAGAGCGGCTCATGAAGATCTTCAAAAGGAAAACGAGTCACTTCGTGCCGAATAGATCAGTTCCGCTCAGGAAGGATTTGAACCACCATGTCTTAAATGCATTGAGCGTGATAATGCTACTACGATTGCTGAATGTTCTACTGCTGCTACTGTTGCAATATCTTCAACTGTTGATGTGGGAACTAACCCCTCTGCTGAGGATTTCACTGCTATTGTTTATGAGAATGCTAGGTTGAAGACATTGCTTGAAACAGGGATGTACAAAAGTCTTAAAGGGCATCAGACACTATGTGATGTCCTTAAAAAGCAGATGTTGAACCGAAACCCAAGAAAAGGGGGTGTTGGGTTCGTAAGAAAAATGAATGTTGATGGCTCTTACTGGAAAACTGAGCAGTACCCCAAAACCACATGGGTTGCTGCAAAGGAATCTTCAGCTGATCCATCCACTCTATCTGGCTTCACTTGTGCAAACCCCATTGTCATTGATGAATCCTTTGATGCAAACTATAAACTGTTTAAGAATCAGAATGGTGAAGTGTTTGCCAGGTACATTGGTACTAACTGCAGGAATGGACCGCCTATGAAGAAGATCTGGGTTCCGAAAAAGTGTCTGGAGAATCTTCCTGTGAATGTCATCATGACACCACACGTGAAGAAGACAAACCCCAGACCACAGGCTTCATACGGTCCAAAGACTTCATACAGACAGAGGACTCACCTGAGTCCCACTAACGCAAATGTTTTGTAGGGAAACCATACTCAGGCCTATGAATATGAGCGCGGTTCATCAAACCACCATGTTCATAAGACCAAGAACTATTCTGCTTATTCTTATGAGTACTATTGTCCGCCTGCAAGACTTTTTGCTAGGGCTCCAAAGCCAAAGTTCTCAGACGCTGCACTTAGACTTATTGCTTCTAAGCCACCCTTGAAGATGTGGGTGGCTAAGAAAGCTTAACTCTCTTTTGCAGGGAAAGGTCTCCAGCAGAAAACCAAAATCGTCTGACGCTATTGCTGGGGACCTTAAACATCTTGTAGGGCGCAAGATCAAATGCCCGAATGGTCTTACTATGTACTTCGTTCCTGAATCGCTTGCTACTCTCCCTATTAGTCCTAATCTGGATCTAAGCTTTCATAACCCACTGGTTCGTCAAATGTTTTTGCTTCACAATTCTCTTCATGAAGTCTATCCCCCTAACTGCACTGTAGGGTACGACACCAGCGTCTTCAGAATGGATTATTGATAGTGGGTGTACCAATCACATGACTGGCAAAAGAAGCCTTCTTATGGACTCAACCTTACGTCCATCCGACAAGAGTCACATCACATTTGCTGACACTGGTAAAAGTAAGGTATTGGGCCTAGGTAGAGTTGCAATCTCAAAGGATCAACACATGGATAAAGTCATGCTGGTTGAATCCCTTGGCTTCAACTTAATGTCTGTCTCAATGCTTTGCGATTTGAACATGATCGTAATATTTGGAATATATTGCTGCCTTGTACTAATGGAATCTGACAAGTCTCTAGTGTTTGAAGGGTATCGGAAAGATGATTTGTACGTGGTAGATTTCTCGGCAGGACCACAGCTTGCCGTATGTCTTCTAGCAAAAGCTTCAGAATGCTGGCTCTGGCATCGGAGGCTAGGGCATGCTGGCATGAGGAACCTCCACACCCTTGCAAAGGAGAAGCATGTCATAGGCATCGAGGGCGTCAAATTCAAGAAAGATCACTTATGCGGTGCCTGTGAAGCAGGAAAGATGACGAGGGCCAAACATCCCTCGAAGACAATCATGACAACCACTCGACCCTTCGAACTGCTCCACATGGATCTTTTCGGTCCCACTCATTACTCAACTCTTACTACTACTGCTTGTCTCTATGGCTTTGTCATTGTTGATGATTATTCTAGATGTACTTGGGTGCACATAATCCTCTACAAGACTGAAGTGCAGGATGTCTTCAGACGCTTCGCCAATCGAGCAATGAACAACTATGGCGCCAAGATAAAGCACATCAGAAGTGACAATGGCACTGAATTCAAGAACACCGGCCTTGATACATATCTTGATACCTTGGGCATCACACATGAATTCTCAGCCCCGTACACGCCACAGCAGAATGGCGTTGTCGAACGCAAGAACAGAACACTCATTGAGATGGCCCGAACGATGCTTGATGAATACAAGACTCCAAGAAAATTCTAGCCTGAAGCCATTGATACTGCATGCCATACAATCAATCGTGTTTATCTTCACAAGCTTCTGAGCAAGACATCTTATGAGCTCCTTACTGGCAAGAAGCCAAATATCAGTTACTTCAGAGTATTTGGCGCCAGGTGCTGGATCAAGGATCCACATCACACTTCAAAATTTGCACCAAAAGCACATGAGGGTTTTATGCTTGGATATGGAAAGGATTCGCACTCCTACAGAGTCTTCAATCTCTTTCATTATAAAGTGGTTGAAACAGTGGATGTGCGGTTTGATGAGACTAACGGTTCACAAAGAGAGCACCTCCCAAATGTGCTAGATGAAGTTCCATCCAGCGAATCAATCAAGCTTATGGGAACCGGAGAAATCATACCCTCTGAAGCTCAACCTGAAGAGGAACTTATCATCTCCGCACCTGATCAACCTGAAGACAATGCTCAGCCTGAAGACAATCCCACTAACAATGACAATGATCAGCAAGAGAAAAACCTTCGCCCTGTACATCCTCGTGTTGCCAATGAAGTGCAGATTGAGAGAATAATTGATAGAATCAATGCACCCGGTCCGCTCACTCGTTCAAGGGCAACTCAGCTAGCAAATTTCTGTGGGCACTTCGCATTCATCTCAATAACAGAACCCAAGAAAGTGAAGAAGCCTTCATGGAACCTGAATGGATTCAAGCTATGCAAGAAGAGCTTCAACTGTTTGAGCTTAATAATGTATGGGAACTGGTTAAGCGTCCTGATCCTTGGAAGCACAACATAATAGGCACCAAATGGATATACCGCAACAAGCAAGATGAGCATGGTCAAGTTGTGACAAACAAAGCTCGTCTCGTTGCTCAAGGATATACTCAAGTGGAAGGCATTGAGTTCGATGAAACATTTGCTCCTGTGGCTAGACTTGAAGCCATACGCATACTGCTGGCCTATGCAAATCATCATAACATACTTCTATATCAAATGGATGTGAAGAGCACCTTTCTCAATGGCAAGATTGAAGAAGAAGTGTATGTTGCACAACCGCCTGGCTTTGAAGATCCAAAACATCCTGACATGGTATACAAGCTCAACAAGGCACTGTATGGCCTCAAACAAGCCCCTCGGGCCTGGTATGACACACTCAAATACTTCCTGAAGAGCAAAGGCTTCATACCTGGTTCCCTCGACCCCACTCTCTTCACGAAGACATATGATGGTGAACTGTTTGTGTGCCAAATATATGTGGTTGACATTATCTTCGGCTGCACCAATCAGAAGTACAGTGAAGAGTCTGGATATATGATGCAAGAGCAATATCAGATGTCCATGATGGGAGAACTGAAGTTCTTCCTCGGTCTTCAAATACGACAGCAACGCAATGGCATCTTCATATCTCAAGAGAAGTATCTCAAAGATTGCCTGAAGAAGTTCGGTATGCAAGACTGCAAAGGCTTCACGACGCCAATGCCAGCCAAGCATCATCTGGGTCCTGACGACAATGGTAAAGAGTTCGACCAAAAGGTATACCGCTCCATGATTGGTTCTTTGCTTTATCTATGTGCATCTAGGCCAGATATTATGCTTAGTGTTTGCATGTGTGCTCGATTTCAAGCGGCACCAAAGGAGTCGCATCACTTAGCTGTGAAGCGAATTCTTCGATATTTGGCTCACACCCCAACTCTAGGATTATGGTATCCAAAGGGCTCAAAGTTTGATCTGGTTGGATTCTCGGATGCTGATTATGCTGGTGACAAAGTGGATCGCAAGTCTACATCAGGCACATGTCATTTTCTGGGACGATCACTTGTATGTTGGTCTTCAAAGAAGCAGAACTGTGTATCTCTCTCCACTGCTGAATCTGAATATATTGCTGCTGGATCTTGCTGCGCTCAGCTTCTGTGGATGAAGCGAACACTCAAGGACTATGGCATTCATCTAAAGCAAGTGCCACTCTACTGCGACAACGAAAGCGGCATCAAGATTGCCAACAACCCAGTTCAGCACTCGAAGACAAAACACATTGAAATTCGTCATCACTTTCTCAGAGATCATGTTGTGAAGGAAGATATTGATATCATACACGTCAACACTGAAGAGCAATTGGCAGATATCTTCACCAAGCCCTTGGATGAAAAGAGATTTTGCAAGTTACGGTGTGAGCTAAATATCTTGGAATCCTCAAATGTCCTGTGATCAAGCACACATCCTAACACTTATGCATATTGATGACTTAGATGTGCAACACACGAAGTAAAGTATATTTTCAATCAATGAAGACATACATTATAAGTGTGAATACATTAATGTGGAATTTGACTTCGGAGCGCCACGATAATTGTGCGCCGTGTCTGGGTCTAATACTTCCTATACGGTGGGTAACGCCACCATCAAATGTTCTGTTTGAAGTGTTTCACTAGTGGTGTTACATTTGCTATGTCTTCGCATTTGGTTCGTCTTCAATCTCAACATGTCTTCATGATTATCTTCACTATGTTGATTATATATATATACTAGTGTTCTGTCCTCTACAGCATTCACTTATAGCCATGTCTTCTTGTTGAATCTTTTGAACTAAGTGAATGTGATCGGACCCTAACCTCTCCAAATCATATGCATTCTATTGAAACTGTCGAATGTCTTCTCTGCGTCCTTGTCAGCAGAAGATACAGAGACAAACATTAAGTCTGTTTTCAATGCTCATTCCTTCACCTAAAACCCGGAGAAGTGGGAACGACCACCCGACAATCCAGGCGTGCGTGGGACGTGGAACAACCCCCGATATGCTGCATGATGGCCACGTGTTCCTCAGATGTGAATCGCCAGGGGCACCTGTGTAATAATGCAGTGCCGCCCCTGTACCTATAAATACACACCTCACAGCAGTCATTATCTCTTCTTCCACTCTCGCACGAACTCTAGCGCCACCGCTAGCCCTCGACGACGCCGGCGACGAAGCGCTTCGCTGCCGCAACCTCTCCGACACCATCTTCACACCGACCGCGGACATCGTCTTCTCCGCCGTCGCCGTAGGTGTCCTCCATCGCCAAGTTAGGGCACGGACGATCGAAGTGCTCGGCCTCCTCTTCCACTCCATCTAGTAGTTCTTCGTGTGGTAAATAAAACTTCCTTTTTACGGCCCCTTTGATCCTATAGCTTTATCACTTTCTACCACAAGCAGTTTCTATTCACACAAGTTGGATCTCTTTCATACTGCATCTCATAACATGCCTAGTATATTCACTTATGCTTCACAAAGTAGTTAGATTCCTCACTTGTACTGATCCGTGGATTCGTACAAATCTGGAACCAACTCCTTATCTATGAGTGAATATCTTCGCATGATGAGGTCAATGTCTTCTAAACTGATTTATCTTCAAAATCTTCTGAGAATGCATATGACCTCTTCCCCTTCCCTCGCACCTTAATGCTATCACAGGTACATGTCCGTGGGAGAATCCCTTGGTTCTCATAGTCTGCATTCATTTGCAGAATTCTTACAGCATCACATAAATTCTCCTGAAGCGAGTTCCTGTTTGTCCAGCAAGCGAAAACCTTTGAAGCCTTTGAACGTATTGAAGCCTTTCAGTTTAAAGTTCATGGCTTCAGAGAAATCAGCAAGGAAGGGTGGCAGAAAGCGTCGAGGAGAAACATCAAGAGATCTGCCCGTTGACCTCTCAGAGCTGTACAAGACAGATCCTGAAGAGGATTACAATCAAAGCAAGACACGAATCCAATGGATTCGACGCTATTGGGCAGAACAGTGGTTCAAGTACAGATTTGTGACAAAGGAATATGCTGAAAATAATGCCATCAAGCGACCATGGGGAGACATCCTCTACAAAAATCTTCAACCCAGGACCAGAGATGAAGCCATTGAACAAGGCTTCTATCCCTGCATGGTCCATGGACCACAGCCTGCGGATGCTGACCCATCATCACTGCTATGGTGTCGTGACGACAATCTGTTTAAGAGCAACTTCCAGTTTGCCCAGAACTCAGCGAAGCAGAACAAGAAGTCTCTGGGATTAGATTTCAACCCTGGTCCCTCTGCTCCCCGTGCCGATGGAACTCGCGAAGCTGAACCCAATCTTCTTGGGCCCTTCTACAACCTTCAAGGTTTCATCACCCACATAGTGGTTCAAGGGACTGCCATAAATGAGCCTGCAGATGATGCTGACTCAAATGAAGCGCATGCAGCGCCGAAGCCAAAGAAACTGAAGCAGCCAAAAGCTTCCAAGCCTGCCTCTGCACCAAAAATCTCACGAGCGAAGATATGTCACGCATCTCCAAGCCCCAGAAGGTCAAGATGCCTCTGCCACACACCGGCCAAGAGCTGACAGCTGCTGCCATTCTACGCAACGATGCCATTGATCTGTCCAGTGATGAAGATCTTGCAGATGACGCTCTTGAGAAACTCATCAAGAGCAAAGAAGAAGCATAAATCTTCAATGATCTGCCTCTCTTTGACGTGACAATCATCCATAACTTCATTGATGAGTGGTTTGACACACCAAACATCAGCTTCGAAGATCTGCAACTATCCATTGGCCTCAGTGTCGCCTTCCATGGCGCCATTGCTTCAGAGCTAGCTCTCGCTCAGCACATCGTCGAACTGAAGCAAACGATTGACTATGAAAAGGCTCAGTTCAAGAAGCATATGGCCAAGCTCAGCGTGCAAGAGGTGAAGAACTTCAAGATTATGCTGCATGAGCTCAAAGAAGCCTTTCTCAAGAAACGCGCAGAAGGTCAGGGTTCTTGGGAGCGCATGAAGAGCCTGGCTGACAAGTGTGTGCAAGGCTACAACGAAGCTGAGAAACGCAAGGCCCTTGAGCGTCCCGGCATTGATCCCAGGATGGTTGCTAAGAAGAAGAAGAAACCCATTGTAGCCGAACCTCTCGCACCAAGGCAGGAAGCAGATCCCATTGTCTTCCCAACCAGCATGACTGGCTCGAAGCCAAAAGCCCGGTCAACCGCTTCAGAGCTGAAGAAGACGACGACTGCTGAGGCTGAAGCCAGGAAGAGGAAACATCCTGAAGCCTCTCCTACTGCCCCCTCCAAGAAGAAGAGGAAGACCAAGAAAGAACGGGCTGCTCCCACAGAGCTTTTGATTATTGAACCCATTTCCATGGTTCGTCCTGACGCTGAACCTCAAGAACACCAACTGACAATCCATGTGCCTGCTTTCACAGAGGCTCATGAAGCTGAAGACTTTCCAGCAGCTGATCCCATCGCTGCTGAAGACATTGGTCACCATGACCATGTTGAAGATGATACAGCGCTTCCTCAGCTCGAGCACCAACAGGTATCATCGCATGTGCTAATGCACAGCGAACTCATCAGCATTGGTCGTCCTCTGACGCCAATTGCTCAGGATGCTTCATGGGCTGATCGCCCACAAGAGGAAGAAGACTTTGAGGCCCAGCCAACACCAACTCCACAGGCGTCGCCTGCGTTGCGCAGGCTTCGCAAAGGACCAAGGCCTCCAGTCTCTGCGTCTGAAGCTGAAACTGCTGAAGACATTCCGGCTGCATCAGCCGATGAAGAAGAAGCCCCACAAGCTGCTACTCCCCTGTCCCACCAAGAAGCGGTTCTCGAGGAGAACGTGACTGTGACCGACCCTCCAGCTCGTCAAGTGGAGGTTGAAAATCTTGAGGCTGCCACCACCAACACCAATGAAGCCACTGACGCTGTCATGGCTGAAGCTAATGTGTAGCCTTCACCAACCCAAGCACCAGAAGTCAGTGAAGCCACTGATCCTACTGCTTCTGTTCCTGCGCCTACTGTCGGTCCTCAGTTCGACTATCATGTTGAGCACGGGCCTCAGGTACAGAAGCCAATCCCAAGATTGCCCAAGTTCCTAGGTCCTGCATCAGCACCTGGATCCTTCAATATCAATGGCTTCAGAGCAGACAACACATTCTTCAATAGCTCCAGGAACCCTTACTCAAGGGAAAGAATATCATCTGATCGGTTCTGGAGCTATCCGCAGCGAAGCTATTACTCCTGCATTCTATACAATCAAGGTCGCATCTTCCCACACAAGCGTCTTGAAATTGAAGCAATAGCTAGTCTGCCCTGTCTGGAAGAAGCTCTGGATTGCTTCAAAGAGGTTGGATTGCTGCCGTTCGTCACTGACCAAGAGCATTGGAATGAAGAGTTGCTGCTCCAATTCTATGCCACACTTCACATCCGCGGGTATAACAGAGATCCGAAGACTTGGGTCCTCGAATGGATGACAGGAAACATTCATCACGAAGCCAAAGCTTTTGACATCATTGAGCTCACTGGTCTACCCACTCCCGGCGATCTCTACGAATCTGGCTGTCAACTTCACAGTGAAGCTGTGGAGAGCATCTTTCAGAAGCCTGAACCTAACATGAGTCAGATGCTCAGTATGATGAAGCCATTGCCCCAAGATGCTGCATATCCCAAAGAGTTCTTTGTTGAAGACCTTGAGTATCTGCCAAGGACTATTTATCACATTATAAGGCGAACTCTCTGGCCCATCAAAGGACACTCTCCACATGCCAAGCTGGAAGGTGCAATGAAGACTTTGGTCTTCTATATTCTTCATGGAAAATGCTTCAATGCACAGGACTTCTTCATTCGCCAACTTGCTGCATCAGGCTCTGATCTGTTTGGCTTGAAGTTCTACGCCCCATGGGTAATGCGGCTGATCAAACTTCACTCCGCTATCTCATATCAGCCATCTGCTCGCAATCATCGGATCTTTCTGCCTGATGTGGATATGTCTATTGAAACCATCTATCCTGAGCCTACCAAGGAACCTCTAAGTCTTCAGAATGCAGAGCATCAAAGTTTTTCTCAGAACATTGAAGGAGTTGAAGCAGTCAATCGTGTGTATCCTTTGGCTGGCACTACACGTGCACCGCATCCTACTCTCACTGAAGCCACTGATAGCACAATTGCCCAATGACCCAAGAAGCGCACTCGTGTTCTCAATGACCGAGAGCTTCTTGTGGCTCTTAATCAGAAACAGGATAGGCATCATGACTGGCTGAAGGGTCAGATGCAAAGCCTCTTGGTGGATGTTAATCGCATTCGCAATCTTGCCACCAAGAATGCATTTGTTGCTCATGAAACCTCTCGACGCACATGGAAAGGGCTGACGCTGATGTGCTCTGAAGATGATCTTCAAGAGGATGGCTTCTCTGAGCGCTTCAAGTTTGACTCCACACCTCCTCGAAGGGCAGTGCTGCGACGAACTCCATCTCTTGAAGACTCTGAGTTCTCTTCCTCTTCTGCAACTGTGAATGCCAGAGTGATCGAGGATGAAGACGATGCTACTTCACCGCCACCTCCTTCAGCACGCTTCGACACTGCTCCAAGTTCTTCTGCACCGCCGAACACCACCGACGACCCTGCTGCTTCACCTACTCTTCATGGGAACGAGTAGATGCTCTATGTCTTCAAACCTTTTTGGTCCTTACTGACAAAAGGGGGAGAAGCATATGAGTTTGATAGTCTTCAAGCGGGTCCATATGGGCGGGTGCTTCATATTTTGCTTCGTGTTTACAACTCTCGTTTTGATACATTTGGTTCTTTGAGTTGTAACACTTAAACTCGATGGTCGTCTGCTACTTATTTGCCACTTTGTGATGTGATGATAAATTCCGCATTTGCGACGATAAATTCCGCACGTAGATCATTTTGCAGACGACCATTTTCCATTATGCATGTCATTATCTTCACATACCTTCACATGCATAGTGGATTGTCATCATAAGTTGAAGAGGATCTCCACAAGCACAACCTGACATGTGCATTTGCATTTCAAAAGCAAATTACTTATATGCACATCTTCAGGGGGAGCCCTTGCAACTTATGAAGACAATTCCTTATCCTTGACAATTTCACATATTATATTCCCCGTTGAAAACTTCAACTAGTTTGTCATCAATCACCAAAAAGGGAGAGATTGTAAGTGCATCTAGTGCCACCTTTAGTTGGTTTTGGAGTATTGACGACAAACCTAGTTGAGGGACTAATGTGTTTGTGAGAATTGCAGGATAACACAGGTAGAAGTCCCTCATTGATTCGGTTTTCCTACCAGAGATGACCCCTAAAAATGTATGAAGACATAGATGTCAAAGGTGGTATATGAAGATATTCACATTGAAGCCTATGACAAGAGAAGACATCGCATGAAGCCTATGGAGCTCGAAGACAGAGATCTTTCGTAGTTCTTTTTCTTCTTTGTTGAGTCATAGGAACCACCATACTGTTAAGTGGGGTCCAAGAGAACCAGTCAGAATGACTGAAGTGATGCTTAACCAAAACCTATGTCTTCGAGTGAAGACTATGAGAGCGAATCTTGTCCAGAGTAGGACAAGTCAGCTTTGCTTGTAGCCCAAGTAAAGTTGCCGTGTGAGTTTGAAATCTGACCGTTGGAACACGTGTCAGTTCCTTAGTGACCCAGGGTCATTTTGGACAAATCAGGTCGGGTTGCCTAGTGGCTATAAATAGCCCACCCCCTACAACCATAAATGGTTGGCTGCTCAGAGTTAGTATACGGCTTTTGTCGTTTGAGAGCAACCCACCTCAAAGACTTTGAGAGAGAATTCCTTGCGAGGATAAAGCCCTAACCACCCAAAGCCAAAGAGAATTAGGCATCACTTAAGTCTTCTTGTCTGTGTGATCTGACTTATTAAACTTGAGGACTGTGAATCCTCCAGCCGGTTAGGCGTCGCGTTCTGAGCATCCAAGAGACATTGTGGATCGCCGGTGAACGAAGTCTGTGAAGGTTTGGGAGTCTACCTTGAAGACTTACCAGAGTGATTGAGCGAGGTCTGTGTGACCTCGGCTCAAGGGGAATACGGTGAGGACTGGGTGTCCTGAGCTACGTGTTCAGGACTGGGTGTCCGGGACTGTGTGTCCTCAGGTTTAAATACCTAGCCGCCCTAACCAGACGTACAGTTGTCACAGCAACTGGAACTGGTCCAACAAATCATTGTCTCCAACGAGTCACTGGTTTCATCCTTCCCTTCCCCTTACTTACTGTTACTCCTTGTGAAGTCATTATATGTTTGCACTATCTTTTGTCTTCACTGAGTGACTGCGTGTTCTGTTTGGCTTCATAATATCTTCCTACCTGATCCTTACTACATTGCTGCCATTAGTCATTGTGCTCTCACTCCATTGAATACTTGACTATGATTTGTCTAGTGTAGTCTACCTTCCGCTGCATGGTAATAGGTTTATTTCTATTGTTTGTCTTCGAAACTTCCATGTTTTGAAGACTTTCATAAAAATCGCCTATTCACCCCCCTCTAGTCGATATAAGGCACTTTCACTAAATATAAACTTACTATAAATAGAAAAAACTAGTTCTTTCTAAAAATAAAGTGGTTCAACTAGTTATTTTAATTTTCTTACTAAAAATACATTAGTTCTATTAATTCAACTAGTTTATTAATTTACTTACTAAACTAGTTCAACTAAAACTAAACTAGTTCTATTAATTCAACTCGTTCTTACTAAATATAAACTTACTATAAATAGAAAGAAACTAGTACATCTACTACTACATCTACTACTAATTAACATCTACTACTGCTAATTATACAACTAGTTTACCATCACTACTACTAAAATCATCTACTAACTAAGCAAAGAGAGAGGGGGTGGGGGAGGGGTGGGGGGCTTACAGAGAGGGGAGAGACGGTGGCGGGGAGGTGCTCGGCGACGGAGGTAGGGGCAGCGAGGGAGGGCTCGGGATCGGGAGGCGGCGGTCCTGGGCGGGCTTGGGCGGCGGCGGTGAGGTCGAGGGCGGCGGCGGTGAGGTCGAGAGCGGCGGCGGTGAGGTTGAGGGCGGGCTCGGGCGGCGGCGGTGAGGGGAGGCTCGGGCTCGGGCGGCGCGGCGCGACAGGAGTAGGGGAACAGGGGGGAAAGGAGGACTTAGCGAAATTTTGAGCCGGGGGTGGTGGTTAAGTCGAACTAGCAGTAGCGCTCGTAAGGAAAACGCGCTATAGCTAACTTATCTATAGCGTGTTTTACATAAAAACGCTACTGCTAATGGAAGCAGTTATTTCTTTTGTTTATCCCAAAATCAGTAACGCTTTGTCCTGAAAAAACGTTGTAAGTCTAAGCAATGAGAAAACATCAAAAATATACATTGGTCATCATTGATCTTTTTGTGTAGAATCTAAATAGTCAACATGAATCCTCACTGTACCTGTATAGGTACAGGCGAGGATTCATATTGCAGCTACAAATCATACACATATAGTTCAATGAAGACCAAGTGCTCCAGATAGGTTGAGAAGTAACATATTTAAGGTGGTAAACACCTTGTTCGCTTAGCAGTATGGAACTAAACTTAATTAGTTGCGGTGATATTTCGCAGCAGCGAGTTTTTAAGAAAAACGCTGCTACTAAGTAATTTAGCAGTAGCGTGTCCCCCGGAAGGTCGCTACTACTATATCTAGCCGAGAGGCAACACCGTGGCAAATATAGTAGTAGCGCTTGTTCCGCATAGAGCGCTACTGCTACTTAGATATTAGTAGCGCTGCTCTCTGGAGCTCGCTGCTGCTAATTAGCAGTAGCGTCTGTTTTTAAACCACGTTGCTGCTAAGATTCTGTGTATAAGGTTTTCCCTAGTAGTGAATAGAATGAACCGAGCATAAGAACCTCCAACTATGGTGCCTTTCTTCCGCTCGCCGTGCACCATAAAACCCAGTGAACCTCCAAGGTGGAGAGTTCAGTAGATTGTTAGTAACCATCACATCAATATGCCGTTGACTGTAGTTCTTTAGTTCAACTGACACATCACGGGACCAAAACAGACCAATGCCGCCGCTAAGACCTGCACTATGTACAGCAAAACAGCCAGCAAAACCCAGACTGTTCTGCAAATCTTCTACTCTTTTAGCTCTAATTTTCGTTTCCATGACAAAAAGAAGAGCGGGCCCTTCCAACTTCACAATGCTGCGAAGTTCTCGAACTGCCTCGGGGTTCCCAGGCCCCCAGCAGTTCCAGCCGATGCAACTCATTGGGGCTCGCAGAACCGCAGCGCGGTCTCTGCCGAGTTTTCAGGTGTAGGTTTCTTCTTCTTTATCTCCCTAACAAAGTCCTCTCTCTCTTCATGGCTTGTTGATGTTGCATCAGTTCCAGCCATAGTATTACCATCAACACCCGGATCTGCACCTCCATCGGTGAGCAGCAGAGTGGTTTTGGCCACCGGGGTTTTGGCCACCGGCTTGTAGACTTGGTTAGGCGCATCCTTTCGTTTCTGTTGCTGCATGTTCTTCACTGGGGAATTCCCCCCCCCCCCCCCCCTTATCTTTCTTGTTGCTAGAATTCCTTGTCTCCTGCTAGATGGTACAGTTATGGCATAAACTAGGCAAAAGGGCCGTTGGTACGTATGAGTACTATACGTACGGGTCGCCCGTATCGTACCATAGCAGCTCGGTGGAGCATCTCTGCACCTGCGCTAGCTCTTTTTGTTTGCTGGATTTTCGACTAGAGTACTACGGTCTACAAGTGGGGAGAGGAGAGTTGAGCTCCCATATGATGTGAGTGAGTATCATGCGTGAAAGCTTGGTGCAGAGCGAGTGAAAAATAACAAAACTGGCCCTTTGAGCGAAGTTCAGCATAAAATGACCCCATCTTCAAATAAATTCATAAAATGGCCCTTCTTGCATGACGCCCGCACTTGAGGCGTCATGTTAGACTTTATAACGTCATTGTCAAAGGCGCCATGTAACGACATCGACCTGCCACGTCAGTACATGCAAAACAGCATGACGCCCCTAGGCAAGGCGTCATGCTCAGTAGCATGACGCCCTGACCCAAGGCGCCATGCATGTACGTGCATTCAAATGCTTACTTACGAGCTAGCTCATTGATACTTGCTTGCTTAGAATAAGTGCATGCAAAAATACTTGCTTAATAGCTAAGCCATAGCAATAGAAAAGCCGGACTCGTTGAAGATGCCCTTAAGTAGGTATAGCGGGTATTCAGATATGTATACATCGTGCTTGCCGGCCGGCCACAGATACTCACTATGTATATATACATCATATGTATACATCTTGGTATTGGATACATCCGCACCAGCTCGTCGGCCGGCATCTCAGATATCCAAATTCGTACACATAGAGTATATATATATATATATATATATATATATATATATATATATATATATATATATATATATATATATATATATATATATATATATATAGACGGTCTATTCTGCTAATATTAGCAGAATAATTATTCGGCACACCACTTCGGCACTGCATGCTCAACAGAAGCGCACTGCATCATTTTGACGACGAGCACTGCAATAGAGACTAGTAAACTTCTCGTCGGAAAAAACTGCACGTGTTATTTTTTCGGTACTGTTTTCGCTCTAATTTTTTAACCGTTTATCGGAATGAGGCGTGTAATATACCATTGAAAAGCTATGGATTAGGCGCAACTTCGACATGTTGAACATTTTTTGAGATTCCACACGGTTTAAGATTAGTTTTCAAAATAGTGCGGCGGATGACGAGTGGCAGCGAGCGTTTTTTCGTGTTTTTTTTCTAAACCGCTTGTTGGAATGAAGCAAATGATACGCCGTTGGATAGATATCGTCGAGGCGCATCTTTTTCATATATAAATCTTTCTCTAATTCATTACGGTTTAAGAGCAGTTTCAAATTTACTAAATCGCGGAACTCTGTTTTTCAAATTTTTTGAAATTTTCGGTACTGTTTTTGCTTCAGTTTTCTAACCGTTTGTCGAAACGAGACATATGATACGCCGTTGGAAAGCTACGGACAAGGCGCAACTTTCATATGTTGAAATGGTTTTGAGATTCATTACGGATTTTAGTTAATTTTGAAAATCGTGCGGCTGACTTCGAGAGGCAGCGGCTGTTTTTTCACGAAATTTTTACGAACGGCTGGTTAGAATAATTCAAATCATACGCTGTTGGAAAGATATCGACGAGACGCAATTTTTTCATGTAGAACACTCTCTCTAATACCTTACGGTTTAAGAGCAGTTTCGATTTTACCGAAAAGCGGACACTCTGTTCTTCGCGAGACCAAAATCGTCATATTTACTGCATCGGACAAAAGAACGCACTGCTTTAGACAAAATACCACACTTCATTAGATGGGCAAGTGCACTGCATGGTTTCCTTTTGTTTAGACGTATTTTTTCTCGGACGGGGAAAGAAGAACGCACTGCTTCAGACGAAATACCGCACTTCATCGGACAAACAAGTGCACTGCATGATTTTTTATGCGACGTAAATTTTCCTAAACGAGATGAAGTGCACTTCATGTCGAGTGTTGGTGAACCGCAATACTATAAAAAGTGACCCTCGAGACTACCGTAAATGGGTCATACTGCATCAGACAAAAAACCACATTTATTTAGACTAAAACCGCACTTCATTGGACAGACAAGTGCACTGCATGATTTCTTTTTTGTGAGACGTATTTTTTTCCAAACGAGGTGGAGTGCACTGCTTCAGACGAAAACCGCACTTAATCAGACAGATAGGTGCACCGCATGATTTCTTTTTTATGGGACGTAAATTTTTTCCCAAACGAGGTGGAGTGCATTGCCTGATTACAGTGACACGAAATTTTCAAAAAAAGGACACAGAGAGCGGCAGCCAGCATGCCCGCGTACTGCATCGACCATGAGAGCTGTGTGCCTGGCGTGGCTTGGGGCCGGAGGCCAGCTCGTCTTCCACGGCGACCAGAGAAGAGGGAGAGAAGGACCAGTGGTTGGTCGGGGGTGGTCCGAGCTGCATGAGGGCCGCCACCGAGCTGCAAATGGTTAGCGACTGAGCTGCACGAGCCCTCGTCGTCGTGCTGTTCACCACCGATTTTGTTGCTGCAGAGGAGGGTTTGTGGGTTGGTGTCCTCACCTTCGATCCGGTACACCTAGTCGCTCAGCGGACTTCTCCCCCTGCTGGCAGGAGTCAAGGACCCCCAGGGCAACGCTGTTGGGCTGCTCGTCAGGGGGGAACGAACTGCACTAGCCGACCGGCTGGACCACGACGTCCAACGTGCGGTGGCGCACATGCCCCTCCTCCTGCCCACCCACGCGCCAAATCCACACAAGGAAGCCAGAGAGCTTCGGATCCGGACGGGTTGGGGCGGATCTAGGCCATTGGTGGTGAGGGGAGGCGGTGGGTGTGCCGTGGGGCATGACGACGGGGGCGCGGGGACTTGGAGGCGGCGGAGTTGTAGTGCCGGCGAGGTAGGGCCATGGCGCGGACGGGCAGGAGACAGGAGCAGGAGCACCTTGGTGGCCGTGACTCTGGCTCTTCGTCGACGGAGTAGAAGGAAGGAGGAGAAGGGAGAGTGCTCGAGGGAGGCGAAGGGGAGGTGGCCATGGCGGATCCGGCGGCGGGGCATTGCGAGGGGCCGTTGTGGCCTGGATCCGGCGGTGGGAGGCCACCGCAGCCTGGATCTGGTGGCGGCTGGTGCTGGGAGGTGTCCCGGGGGGCGCGAGGACCATCGCGGCTCGCCGGCGAGGGGAGAAGGTGGCGGGCCGGGCGCGGCGGGGCTGTGGCAGTTCGGCGAGGGCAGGGCGCGACGGCTGGAAGGTGGAGGAAGGTGGGTGGACCGATGGTGGGGGTGTTCGGGGGCGGTTGGGTGGGCACAGCAGGAAGAAGGTGGAGGTGGGGGATTTCGATTGCCTTTTTTATGCGTGCAGTTCGCCACGCTGTTTTTGCGCGGTCCAATAAATGTTAGCAGAATAAGAAAATAGTGTGCAGAATAACACTTTTAAAGATGTTATCATAATAGACCCATCCTATATATATATATATATATATATATATATATATATATATATATATATATATGAACTCTAGGTCCCGTCAGGCCTTGTCATGTTGTATATATGCTAGTCATGCCCGCGTCGCACCCCAATATATTGTGTGTATATAGGACTTTTGAAGTCAAAGAACAATAACACATTATAATTTTCACTAACATATATTAACCGAAAAGTTTTCGCTATTCAGCTTGGTTAACTACTCTCCTCGTTCCTAAATATAAGTCTAAGGGCAACTCCACTGCATGACCCTAAATCGTTCGGCCGCGTCCGTTTAGGGGTAAACGGATAGAATAGGCGGCCCAATGCGTGAGAGCAAATATACCAATGTTCGTTTTCCATTCGCTTTCGACCCATTACAGGCCCGACTTTAGGCCGCGTTTGCATCGAAACGGACGCGCGGGCGGGGCGGGACGCGTGCCCTTGTCCTTCCTGGCTTGCCCGTCTGTGGCACAGACAACGTGGTTGAGCACATGTGGACTCACATTGACAACCGGTACATCTATCAGTTTGATCTCTTATCAAGCACAGCTGACACATCCACAAATTCAAGCGGATACGGCCTCATTGCCACTCCAAATAGACCAAATCCAAATAAAACGGATATCTGTTTGGGGTCATGTGTTTGAGTTGCGACACGTAAAGGCTGGATTAGCTAAGTTTACATGTAGATACTCATAGCTAGCTGCAGCACCACAAACAAGTCCAGCGTATGGTTTTCTATTGGTCTTGGTATAGCTTAGCTGTTGCTGTGTACGCGTCCGGTTTTTCTATTACTCTAAGCATGTAGTTTGCATGCACGTATTCTAAGCAAGCAAGTATCAATGAGCTAGCTCCTAAGTAAGCACTTGAATGCACGTACATGCATAGCGCAGGGCGTCATGCTACTGAGCATGGCGCCTTGCCTAGGGGCGTCATGTTGTTTTGCATGTACTGACGTGGCAGGTCAATGCCGTTACATGGCGCCTTTGACAATGACGTCATGTAGTCTAGCATGACGCCCCGAGTGCGGGCGTCATACAGGAAGGGTCATTTTATGAATTTATTTGGAAACGAGGTCATTTTATGCTGAACTTTGCCCAAAAGATCAGTTTTGTCATTTTTCACGCAGAGCCACGGGCTCGGTCGTGCAAAAATATACTCCTTGGACGTAGGTACCTTGCGTGCATGCTTGGTGCAGAGCGTGATGTGAGTGAGTAAATCGAACCAACTGCCGAACGCGGCATCTTGCTAGCTCCTAGCTGGCTGGCTCATGTGATGCTGATTACATTGGTTTATGTGTATTACTCCCTCCGATTCAAATTACTCGTCGTGGTTTTAGTTTAAATTTAACTAAAACCACGACGAGTATTTTGGAACGGAGGGAATAGTACGGTCGCAGAACTTTGCATTTCTAGTTATGGCTACACCTACAAATTATAGGGTATCGTCCCCAACAACGCGACGTAGGTATGCGCCTTGACCGGGATACAACTTGGACGAGTATGAATAACTAAACAAACACGCTAGTGCGAACAGCAGCGCCATCGCAAAAGATACAAAATTCAAGGACAAAATAATGCCCCATGAAGAGAAAAGTCCCATTTATTGAAGTACATACATAAGTCGTTTTTCCGCGACAAAAGTGTGTCGTGCCAACGATGGAAGCAACAGCCACTGGTACAGTTGGGAAGAAGTAGTAGTACGTGATGATCATGCATGCGTGCGACGGAGAGACGCTCATCTGTGAAGTCGTTAAGGAGGTGCTCGAGGCGGAGACACCGTCGCGCGGGACCTGGATGCTTCTGGGTCGACGACGGGGTGTGCGCGCGGCAGACAGCAGGGAGGTGGATGACAGCGCCGCATGGAAACCTAGGGCCGGTCGAGAGATCCACTGTTGTACGCGATCGAGCTGAACGCGCGCGTCGGTCCTCGGTCCGTCGGTGCTGTCTACGCCTTGCTCGACCCGGCATGCATGCCTCCCTCTACTCATCCACGCCGGCCTAGCTAGCTATTCACGGGAGCAAAAAGATCGATCGACGTGCGGCTGATTGGCTCATTCTCATGATCAGCATACACACCCGTGCTCCTACTTGACTCTGACTGTAAAAGCTACACGGCCTCACATCTTTCCGTACCGCGCCTTTTGATGACTCCATCTCCATGTCCGTCCGGCCTGCGGGCCAACACGTACGTGCCGTGCAGGGGGCTCGGGCCGGCCAGACCATCGCGGGGCTCACCCCACATGGACGTGCATGGCTCAACGGCTGGACGAACACGCACCACGTTCACTCCTGTCGGGTTGCCATGCCACCTTTCTCGTAATCTATGACCTGGCTTGCTTGCCCTAATCCCTTTCTCACCGACGCTATCAGGCATAGTAGTACTATGCGTTTCCTGCATGCATGCACATGCATGGGTTAAGCAATGTCGGTGCACCACGTACGTAGAGATCGCACAGTACTCCGTACGCGTACGTGATACGGTACAACAAAGTGGCAGAAACCCATGGCACGGCTCGCACTGCTATACCACTTGGATCCACTCGAGCACCGGATCTGGCTCTCCACATCCATGAGATCTTGCGCGCACGACGGTCTCGGAAGCTGCGCGTCTTTCCGAGACCTCGGTCTCGGTCAGGTCACATGGAGTGGGAGACTGTTGCATGCATGACATCGCCATGCAAGGTTCTCCAACCAAGCACACCATGTGGAATGCATCACTGGACTAGAGCAGCAATCGTCCATCGACCCAACTCGCCGATTCGGACACCTCCTATGTGCCCGTGACTGAGAGGGTGCTTGGATACGTTTTAGTCCCATGACTAAAAGTAGTGGGACTAAAACTTGCTAGCATCACCTATGCTTAGATCCAAATACTAAAGAGAGTAAAATCAAGTTATTGAGCATTTATTATCCTTCAAACCCTTCAATCCAGAACTCGCATGTGTTAAAGGAGAGACATTAAATGAGGAGAGAGAGGGCTAATACATGTTTTAGTAGGTTTCCTATGACTAAAAAATTTTAGCCTCAAGACTAGTCCTAGCCTCTCTTTAGTCAGGGGTGCTTGGAACTTTAGCCTCTAAAAGACACTATTTTTTGTCAGACTAAAAATAGTCCCTTGAATCTAAGCACCTTCTAGGTTTCCTATGACTAAAAAATTTTAGCCTCAAGACTAGTCCTAGCCTCTCTTTAGTCAGGGGTGCTTGGAACTTTAGTCTTTAAAAAAAACTATTTTTAGTAAGACTAAAAATAGCCCCTGGGATCCGAGCACCCTCTGAAGCCCAGGCAGGCCCCGACAACCTATATACCTACCTAGGAGTAGGCTGCTGTAGGTAAGTTACCGTGTCGCCGTCTCACTGGATGCCTCTCCAAGCTTTGCTTGGATGCAGTCTTTGAGGGGTGTTCACCACGTACAGACGGAAGAGATAGGCGGCCCGGGCCACAGTCAGTGCTACCAAAGTCGCGGCGAATGGGCCGTTCGTGACCTATTGTGGCAAAAGTAGCAGGTAGGAGGGTGCAGTTTAGCTCGGTGGATCCTCCCGGCCGTCGTGGCTTTATCTTTTTTTTTCGAGAAGATAACGATTTTATAGATAGTTTAATCTTACGGAAAACCCAGAAAACAGTAGATAATACAAAGAAGTCCTTCTAAGCTCCAGCATCACCGGCATCCCGAACGAGAGGGAGGACGCGCCGCCGCCTGTGCTTGTCCATGCGCCTTGGATCGACGAAAGCATCCCCATGGCAACCGGAAAGTCCTCCCTCACCGCCTCCAGAGAGATAACACCCAGGAACATCGGCTCTGCCGCGAACCATCATGTCGTCATCTTCGAGATCTTCACATCCCAGATCTACCGCCCTGCGGGATCTGACTAGGGAAAGAAGCACAACACAAATCCGTCAATTCGCGAGTGCACGGGAAGCAGGTGCACCACCACGGAGCTCCATCGAGCGCCGGAGTCGAAGGGGACACGCACCTGCAACAAAAACCACACCGGTGACTCCACCACCTCATCATCGCCGCCGGCCGGTAACCCTATAGACCCTACAACAATTACAGCCGCGAGACGAGGACCCCCCGCCCTCCCGCCGCCGGAGCGGCAAACGGAGGATGAGGGATCCGGCGCAACGGCAGCGTAGAGGTGGATCGGCCGGGAGATGTAAAAAGTCGTGCCTCTTCTTCGGAGGGGGAGAGTGAGAGAGACGTCCAGGCTCGTCTCGGCTAGAGTGCTGTCGTGGCTTTATCTGTACGATCACGAGTACAGTTCACATGGAGGAGGAGGAACGGCACATTCTTACCACTGGGTTCAAATTAATACGTTATCCACTGTTTGGTTATTCATCTCAGGTACTTTAGGACTATTAGGACAAGTAATTTACATTGGACAAAACGACAATGTTGTTGGCGTTTTCACACCATAGCACCATCAACTCCATCATGCATGACTTCCTACGTAGAGTAGCTTTTTAGTTAATTTATGCATCATTTGAGTCGGCGCGTGCCCCGACACTAGCCCGACCCACATATTTTAAACGACGCAGAGCAAGTCGCCACACTGCCCAGATCCAGATCAGTTGCGCCTCCTGGCTGGATGATATCCGCCCCATCTCCTTCATCGCGAGTATGGAGGGGATCCCCCGCCACCATCATCGGACAAAAGGGTGAATCTACTGGGGGGCTTTAACAGGCTCGAGCCCCCCCCCCCCCTCTCAGGGATACAATTTTTTTCTACTAGTTTTAGGCCCAGCCCAGGCAATCAGTGGCAGCCCATCAAGCCCACATAGTCATAATCCTGTCTATACTCGTCCAGAATCCTTCGTTCGTTAAGTTTGGGCCTGCCCTCCGTTTTGTCCCAAGATTCGCCATTGCTCGGACACCAGGCTTAGCCCGGTGACGTCAGCAACGGATGGAGAGGAGGACGGAGGGAGGAGAGGTGGCTATAGTTAGCTATTGAACGAACTAAGAGGAAAAATTTTCTTTGAGCGTGACCAAAAGGATTGATACAATGCAGAAGGTGGCAGAGCCTGTTCAATCTTGGTCTTGGTCACCGAGTGAAAATGAAGACGGAGTTGCTCTTTCTTGTCTTGCATGTGTTAAGTTGTGCATGTCACGCGCTGCCGCTGGAGGTGCCGGAGTGTTGGATGGACTCTTCCCGGGGTTTGTTGGTAACCAACCTCATGGCTGATGGTACCGGCGCCTTATCATATGAATAAAGCTCTTCATTACCCGGCAAAAAAAAAAACACGCTGCACACTTGCGCACAGCGACCCAACACAGGCACTGCATTGCACTGTTTTGAAAATCCGACGTTTAATTTGTCCCGGCTCGCTGGGTCGATCGACGTCCTCCACGTACCACTTGATTTTGATTTGATCTGATCATCTGAGGCATGCCATGTGCGCCTGTATGGAAACGAAGGCCTTGACAAGCGTGGCATGACCGGCAAGCCAGTGATCAAGCTAGCTCCGCCACAGGGTCTAGCCGAACGTAACATGCACCGTCCCATTAGCGATGACTAGCACGGCAAGAAGAAACGTGCCAATAAAAAGTGGGCCGTACGTACCGGTCGTACCTGCTGCCGAATTGAGTTCCCCCCTCGCTCCATTTTTTCGATTTTGCATTGACGAAGTGATCGACTGGCACGTACTTTAGGTCCTGTTTGGTTCATAAGTCCTAAGACTTTTTTTAGTCCCAACTTATAAGTTTCAAGTCTTTAAAAAGTCCCTACCTGTTTGGTTCCTGGGACTTATAAGTCTCTATAAGACCATATTACAACTAAAAGTCCCTATAAATCCCTCCTTGAGAGTCTTATTTTGTAAGTCTCAAATGCCCACTTTAAGTCCCTATTGTTTGGTTTAGATGGGACTTATAGGGTTATTTAAGTCCCTAGACCAATAAGTCCCTGGAAACAAACACCCTCTTAGGCTGGTTGTAATGGGGAGTATCATATACTAGTATCATGCATATGATACTAGTGTATGATACTACCTCCCTAATGCATAGTATCATATATTAGTATCATATAGTACTTTATTTATTGCCATGCATGACACAAAGTAACATAGCATTTAATATGATACGATATCATGATATGATACTACACCATCTCTTTCCTAATTCAATGCTATGACACATCATCAAAATTGCGTAGTTGGCGTGCATGATACTAGCTATGACACTACCATTACGACCAGCCTTAGTCATCAGCCTCACATGCATGGCGGTGCATGTGAGGCTCCACCGCTCCACATTAGTTGACTTGATATTTATACGAAATCAAGAGATCAACAGGGAATGAAAGGTACAAATGAACCACTACAAAGTCGTCAATTGGACTCCTTGTAAGTGTAACCAGCGAATTCCTATGGCGCGTTCTGAAATTAAAGATGATCAGTATGCATGTCCTAAGCGTTGATCGCTCGCTGGCACCCTTGTCACCTCATCTCTAGTTCTTCTTTTCCTTCCGAGAGAGTTGTATGCCTTGTGTGCTGCGCCAAGTTTCAGCAATGAGATGATTATACATTTCTACCGTGGTGAGATGTGTGTGTGTGTGTGACCACCCCATCCCGACTCATATCCTACGCTCGTACTCCACTAGTAAACACAGGCATGTATGTCTAGACAGTGGCTGCAGCACCGCGACAACC
Organism: Triticum urartu; assembly: GCF_003073215.2. Classification (NCBI taxonomy): domain Eukaryota; kingdom Viridiplantae; phylum Streptophyta; class Magnoliopsida; order Poales; family Poaceae; genus Triticum; species Triticum urartu. Next base: position 649,023,081 of record NC_053028.1, on the reverse strand, counting down.
TCCGATCTCCGGCCGATGAGTTCCTCCACCAGACCGTGACATGTACCGTCAAAAGAACGACACGAGGAGACGGGGCAAGGATCGGTCGAATCTCGCGGCGCCCTAACGCCATGCCGTTCCGCTTCCGGAAAAGACACCCTCCAAAATGCGCAGAGGTAGACAGTGTTGATGTGTCGTTTGCCGGGCGCTCCATGGCCGGGACGCGTGCTCGGCCACCCAGGCGGCATCACGCATTCACGCACAGTGCACCTCTGGTTCGAGCGATGCTGAAGATAGGAGGATATCTGCATGCATGCGTGCTGGTCTCCGACTCCACGTGAAAATGTTTTTCGTACCAGACCGTACGCGTCCACGACATGGAGAGGTAGACAGTGCTGGTCGTCCGGTACCGGAATAGTGCGCGCGTGCATGTGCTACACCCTAGTCTAGTGACCGACCATACCTAACATGCTAGCAATATGGTCCTTTTTTTAATGATATAGGATGGTACGCATTTCTAGAGTCTCTACCATTTGTGTGTTATCACTGAGAAAATCCAGGTGGGAAAAGATAATACTACGGCTACGGGTTGACAACAGCTGAGCATTTTTTTTTTTTTTGCAATCAGTTGATTCTCACTCTGGCTTTGTCTCTCTCTCTCCTCCATGTGCCAGGTCAGTAGGTGGGGTCCACGATGGCAGAAAAAATCTTGCTCTCCTCACTCTCTCACCCCCACGAGCAACCGTACGAAAGGTACTACGGAACAGGCCGGACGGGCCGGAGCGGGAGGCGGCCCCGGCGCGAGCGATCGGTCGGAGCAAAACCGGGTGCTGGTTAAGGCGCTGACGGGCCCAACCCGGTGCTCCCAACTGTACCCGCACTTGTACCTCCCCTTGCCAGCTCCATAAACAAAATCTCTCTGCTTGCCTTGAAAGAGGAAGAAGAAAAACTCTGTCTTGCTACGCACCCACGCAGGTGCACATTCCATGCTCCCAGCTCTAACATGGTCACTGAAGGAACAAGTGCTTCCTCCTTTCGGTTTATTAGTCCCTCTCATATTTTGAACTAAAAATTACACATACATTTACATTAAAAAAGTATGAGTTATATGTAGAAAAAGTATTGCCATTGAAAACCTTTTTGAATGTGAATTTAGTAATATAATTTTTGGCGGCATATCACTAATATTTTGCAAAATTAAATATACGGTCAGAATACTAGTGGGCATAATAAACACGGACGGAGGAAATACGTTCTAAGTACATGAGGCTAAGGCTTAAGATGTATATAGTCTAGTTCAACGAAATTAACATCTCACTTAGTCACTTTATTTTCTAGCACAATTTTGTTGTTAGTAAATTGCAAGTTCGGTTGTGGGGTGGCAAGTACCCCCCTTCGTTCACAAATGTAAGATGTTTTTGAATATTTTAATATGAACTACATAAAACTGAAATAAGTAAACAAATATATTAAAAATGTACTTTGGATTCACACAGAAATTAGAACATACATATTTATGAAAAGAGGGAGCATTTCTCAAAATATGAAAAATATAATACTCCCTCAGATCCATGTTAATTGTCATATATTTAATATAACTTTAATACAATTTTATACCAAGTCTGCGAAAATTAGTGTGGATTGAAGGGAGTACAACTGATTAGGAAAATGAAGGAGCCACAGATCCCCAACTGTTTGTCATGATTTTAAGTTAGGACAAGACGTTATTCATGGCGCATTTTCCTGTCAACTTTGTGTCGATTTTGTATGAAAGGCCACATTCCATTGCGAAAAAATATATTTTTTAAATGGCAAGAGGACCTGTGCAACGCCGCACAACCTCCAGCTCTCCCGTTATATAAGAAGGAGCCACCATGGCCGTCTCAGTACAACCGCATTGTGTTCTCTCACCTCTAGTGTCGACCCTCGCCAAGAACCCGCCGCCGCCGCCACTTACAAGAGTCTCGAGGTCTCCGGCGTCCACCGAAGCAGCGGCACGATGAAGCGCCTGTTCAGACGGCTCTCCCGCGTGGCCGCGGCCGACGCCTGCGCTGCCGCCGCCTACAAGCCGCTCCGGCCCGACGCTGCCGCGAAGGCCTCCTCCACGGCAGCTTCGTCGTCGTCCTCCTCGTTCTTCGGCGCGCGGAGGCTCGGCCGGGGCTCGCGGGTGCCGGAGGGGCACGTGCCGGTGTGCGTCGGCGAGGAGGGTGGCCCCAGCGAGCGCTTCGCCGTGCGGGCCGAGCTCCTGGGCCAGCCGGCGTTCAAGGCCCTGCTCCGGCGCGCCGCGCAGGAGTACGGCTACGGCCACCCTGGCGCACTCCGCATCCCCTGCGCCGTGGCCAACTTCCGCCGCCTCCTCCTCGGCCTCTCCGACCTCGGCTGCCAGGCAACCGACGACGACGACGCCGCGCTCTACTACTAGCCAAGCCCTTCTTGCCCGTTTAACCCTCCTCGCTCGGCTGACATGCCGGGCGTGGCAGGAAATTTGCTCCCTGGCAAAGGCAAACCGGTGAACCACAGAACCAGCAGAGCAAATCGCCAGCTGCTGCGTTCTGCCAGATCTGCCCCTGCGTGGACGCTGTACATAGGGAGTTTGGGGAGGGTAGGACGGGGATTCCGCCGCATTTTCTACTGCAGCTCAACAATTTTAGGACCTGCTGTCTTGTGGGAATTCTCCTTCTTTTTCTGAGTGTTCTTGTAGCTAGCTCAAGATCAAGCTCTGGTAGCTGCAATGGAGCTTCTTCCTCTTCTTTTGCTGGGGATTTTGAGGTCTTGATAACACATCATGTAAGCCGCAAGGCTGTGAAATGGATGATTTTGCTACTGCAAAAGTTTGCTCCAGGATCTGGTCGTGTGTAGAATGCAATGCACTTCCATGGATCTCCAGCTAGCTCTAGCAGTTCAGGCAGCCTGTCATGGAGCACAATGGTGTACTAAAATGATTGACCATTTGGTAGTACTAAACTACTTGGGCCTGTGGAGGGTTTTTTTTAAATGAAAATTTAGGTTTTATGGGCAGGTTCAAAATAGCTGACCGCATATAGAGCCATACAGTGCGTGTGTATTAGGATCTTCCAGATTTTTTTTTTCAAAACGGAGCCAAAAAAATATGCCTCACTCATTAAGTAAAGGACTGTGATACATATCGAACGTTATGTATTTAGTAATTGATCCGAACGATCTTTCTACTAGCTAATCATGCATAGTTTTATACCCATCCTCTTCACGTTTGTGATCACCGATGGAGCACTTGTGAATGATTATATGCATGCATGCAACTAAAAAACAAAACAGATGATGTCAGCAAAGATTCTTTCTGTTTTGAAACTTCAAAATGTTTTGTAGGTTATACCGTCGCTCCGATTGAAAATTCGTTTTTATATGAAAAATTCGTCTCGACGAGATCTTCGGAACTAGATCCTATGTTGGTATGTTTCGGTTACTTTTTTTTCAGGTCAAAAGTTACCACGCCAAGACTATGTGAACTATCACGCCTGTTGTATGTAACTTATTATGGTGTTTCCACTGAAGTTACCATGATATGTTTCAACTACTTTTTTCGTCTGGGTTGAAAGATACCATAGAATTTGTAAGTAAATTATCAAGTCCGCAATATCACCGTCAACCATCAGTGTCGTGTCTGGGCCACAAAGTGAGGTCCATGTGCCGACACGGCATGGACCACTTATAAATGGAACTTTGCAGGTTGTGTCGGGCTAGATTTGTTTAGGCGTGTGCCCGGCCGTGCCGTGCTCGGCTAGCCGTTGGCCACATATGATCAGGTCTATGGTCCATGAAAAACCATGCTATCTACGCATAAGTTATCGGGGTATGTTTTTCTACAACTTCTTTTTCCCAGGGTCAAAGTTACCGCAATGTTTGGACATACGTTATCAGGTCAGAGGTCGGATATTACCATGTTATTTACACAATTCCTTGGGGTTATGTTTTTTCCTCTTAAAACATAGTAAAAAATAATTGCAGTATTTGTACCCGAGTTATCAGCTCTGTTGTGCATATATTAACTTGTTATTTACGCACAAGTTACCGGGAGATGTTTTTCAATAACTTCTATCCCTGGGTCAAAAAAGTTACCGTGGTGTTTGTACATGAGTTATTAGCTATGTTCTACGTATATTACCATGTTATTTGCACAGAAGTTACCATAAAACTTTTTTATCGAGATGGAGATGGAGACATACCCGTCACTTCATTCGACGACCATCACTACGCGTCATGTTCTTTATCAAATGGGTGTCTTGTTGGTGAGTGGAATAAATGGTTCTATTTACACATGATCAATCGAGGGTTAGGGTATTTTCTATTAAAAAATCTCAGGTCAAAAAAGTTACCACACCTGGATGAAGTAAGTTATCAGCTCTATTGTGCGTATATTACCATGTTATTTACACATGAGTTACCGGTGGTATTTTTCAATAACATTTTACTCTAGGTCAAAAATTTACCACGTCTAGACTAAGTAAGTTATCAACTCTTTTGTGCTTATATTATCATAATGTTTACATAGAAGTTACTGGGGGCATGTTTGTCAAGATACTTTTATCCCAAGGTAAAAAAAATCACCTGGTGTTTGTAGTGAGTTATCAGCTTTTGTTGTGTGTATTACCATGCTATTTGCACGGAAGTTATCGGGGTATGTTTTCAACAGCCTTTTTCCCTTGGGTCAATAAATTGTCATGGTGCTTGTATATGAGTTATCAGATCTCATGTGCGTCTATTATCATGCTATTTACACAAAAAAATATTGGAATGTATGTTTTTCAGTAACTTTCGTCACGGGGCAAAAAATTATCGCGGAGTTTATACGTGAATTATCAGCTCTCCTGTGCGTGCGTTACCATGCTAAGGCATGAAGTTCTAGGCTTTAATAAGTTTGTACAATTCAGAAGGACCAAACTAAAATAAATTGAATTTACGAGTATTCAAGTAAATTTTTTAGTTGAGTTCATACACCCCCAATTGCTAGGTTAGCTGGTTAACCTTGCATGTACTGAATCCTAGGGACAAGAGATCGAGTCCTATTGCACGCGCATTGTTTTTTGACAAAAAAAAAGAATAAACAAGCTTTAATCACGCCAATTAGATTAGAGAATTTAATCATACTAATTAAGAGCCGGAGATTAAACCGGATCAATTAATGCCCAGGCCACAATGCGGCAATCAATGCGGTGCAAAAATAGTCTGGTAAACGATCAGACTTAATCAATGCGGCAATCGCGGGCCACGCATCAATAATTATCGGGATGAATTGGTGCCGCCAGATGCGCATCGAACGGTTCCTAAGATCGTTCGGATCTAATACTAAAGTCCGAATGTTCGGAAATTAGAAATTCCGTAAAGTAAAATAGAATTGTCAAGGTAATTAACAAAAAAAAAAGCAGGGGAGAACTCAGTCAGTTGAACAACGCACACATGATAGGTCAGATACTCTGAAGAGAGTCTCGTCCAGATATCACATAGGCAGCATGGTCATCACTTTCTCTCCAAGCAGGTGTCATCGCCATCTTTTGTCCTCGAGCTGTCGAGCAAGGGACTGCGACTTCGCTGCTAATTTTCTAGAACTTTAAAGAAATTGGTTTGGTTTGATCTACTCGCTTTCGGTTGGGATTGAGGAGAAGCTTTGCTCGTCCTGTGAGTAGCTTGGCAACCACGGGGGACGACGTACGTATTGTTAGTTACGCGCATGGTTGACTCAGTCGCGACGGCATGCAATCTTAGCTGCATCCTACGTGTTCAAGTGTGCTCGGCGTTTGCATGGACGCGAAGGCCAGAAGAGCATACATTCTGTCTGCTCTCTGCACTATGTTTGGACACGTACTCAAATAAGTACCGTGTCATTAGGAATAACAAGATTGCAATGCCTACGGATCGGCGTACGTACGTAAGTACGTTGTGTGTACGTGTGCTCTAGGAGCTCTTGCTTGTCTCCGTCACAGCCAGCTCGGTGACAGTGGCCGGCGACGATGTCGGTCCACCGGTCCAACGTAGATGACAGGTCCAAAGCAGCTGCCGACGGAGTACGAAAGCGAGAGTGCGTAATAAGACGAAATTGATAGCGTAATATACTGGTACTAGTGTACTGTGTACACCACAAAGTACAAACGTCGTCAGGCATCCCTGTCGGCACAACCGTACAAGAGATGAAACCGAAAGTCCAGTCGTCGCAGTGTCTGCAGTTACTCGATCGACCTTAGGCCATCTTCATTGCTGGGCGCTTACGTAGACGCTTATGAATAAAAAAATAATTCTTATAAAATAGAAAAGAAGCTTAGCATTTCTGACCCAACGGCAAGCGCTAATGAGGGGCACTAAATTAATTGCAGAACTAGTAGAAAAACCAATCGATACATGCATAGCTATGGAGAAAAAAAAGGCAAAGCGCCCGCCTCCAGTTTTTGTGTCGCTGCCAGGATAGACGCTCGGATTTTGTAGTCTAACTGCCGATCGGACAGGATATTTCTTCTAGCACCCAGGCCTAGCGCCCGGCGTTGTAGATGCCCTTATAAGGCCTTGTAGTATGCTAGGTGCTTAGAAAAATAAATCAATTTTTTTAATACACCAGTGCTTATTTCTACGGCAGATGCCTGATTAATCGTCTACGCTGAACAAATAGGCATTAGTGTTAAAAACATGATTTATTTTTTTAAACACCTCTCTTAAACACCTTGCATTGTACAAGGCTTAATTAGGTAATTTTGCTTGTCTACAAGTGGGTGCTTGCGAAGGCACTACTTTTCACCTGCTAAACTTGCATATGTGTGCAACTGGGCGGCGCTACAGACAAACTCTTCCTTGGGCTATGATCCGCTACTACATCAAAATTAGGCAGATCTCCATAAGTACACATGCCGGTCCAAAGCATTCGTCGTCGTCCGACTGAGCCGCACTCATTTTCTTCTCTCTCTGCGGTGGTTGCATGCATGTGAACGGGAAGAAATGCTGGACTACTACAATACCGCCGGAAAGCAACGGCAAAACCGTTGATCAGTTCAACGGCACTGGCTAATTTGGGCCAAAATATCTAGGGTTTTTTAAACGGCGCTGATCCAGTCATCCAATCCAACCTGTGAACTTCAGTTTCTTGCCTTGATTGCAACTTGATTAATTAAGTTGCTTAGGTCATCAGTCAGACTGGATTACATTACGTTTAGGCTGGTCACAATGGGCAAGAACATAGTCTAGTAACTTACACACTTTCCTAGACTATGTTACTACCTTCACAGTGGGTAGGAACATCTATGTAGTGTCATGCAACAATGTATTTATTAGATTATAGACTCATTGTTTCTTGAAGTGTGTGATGTTCCGGTAATTTAGCAAGTTACCACAAGCACCTCTCTCTTCATTAAATATGTGACACATAAGCAAAGTTGTATTGAAGTGTGTGATGTTACTCCTAAATTCCTCTCCATTGTGACCAGCCTTAGTGAGAAGACTGTCTTTGTGATATTATCATTATGATCAATAATAGCGTCCTAATTGCGTGGGATGACCGAGTTTGAGTTTCGGTCAGGATCTTGAGCAGAACATTCGAGAGCCTGATAAGAAGATGCCCATCTCAATCGACCGATGCACGCATGCGTGGCCACTGACAAGTAGCCCAGGTAATAGCTGAGATGTCTACATCAAAAGTATAAGAGTGTCCGTGTACTTTGATGTGGACGCGGAGATAAATTCAACCTTGAACAATGCTAGGCGGAGTTAAGATGACTGTGTTGTCTTCGCTATGAATTTATATATAGAGAGAGTGAGGGATGAATTCTTAAATTCCTTGCTGGGTACAAAAATCCACTTCCACGTGAATACTACGTACATGCGTACACCACTATGCATGCGCCAACTAAAGTTAATAACATAGTACCATCATTGTTAAGCGATCATCATTGAATAGACCAGCGGTGGTGTTCTACGTTGATAGCACAGCCATACTTAACATCTACTAGTTTGTCCATCACGTAACCTTGCCTTGACTGCAACTTGATTAATTTTCTTAGGCTAGTCATAGTGGGAATAACTTAGCTAGTAACATAGCGCACTTCTAGAAAAGTTTGCTTACGTGGCATGTAGTTAATGAGAAGTGGTAACATAATATTTTACTGTAACATAGCGCTTCCCAAGACAAGATGAGTTTACAAGCTAATAAATGAAGTCCTCTATGACACTAGTACTATGTTACTTTGCACTATGAATATAGTACTCTTCCTCCTTTCCGGTTTATATGGCTCAATTCAAAAATCTCACCAACCAAGGTAGATGATGAGTGGTGGAATATTTTTTGTAGTTTGCAAAAACACCCAATTAATGCCCTTGTTTTCCTCAAAAAATTAAGTTTACGAATGCATTAATTGCAATGCATGCATGCACTTTATGCATGCATTGGTCAGTTTTCTCTTAATACTTGCATGCAATGATTTAATGCACCTTGAAGTCTGAACATGTGATGGGGAACAACCAAATTGAGCCTTATAAAATGAAAAAAAATTAAAATTTTGAGATAAGCCCTATAAACTGGAAAGGAGGGAACTTAGGTGGTGTTTGGTTCTCTAGTCCTAGGACTTTTTTTATTCCCAACTAAAAAGTCTCTAATCCCTAAAAAGTCCTTCCTTGTTTGTTTCGAGAGACTAAAAAGTCCCTAGTCCCTTTCTAGAGGTTATTAAATGACCATGTTGCCCTTACTATATAGAAAAATAACAATCAAACAACACCACAGGGTGGCGGGCCAATGAGTGCATGGAGGGGCATTGTTGGAAAAGTCCCAAAAAGTCTTAAAAAAGACTCTGCTTGAGAGTCTTCTTTATTTAGTCCCAAATACCTAATTTAGTCCCTAAAAAGTCCCTCCTGTTTGGTAAAAAAGTCTTTAAGAGGGACTTTTTCTAGTTCCTACACAAAAAAGTCACTAGAAACAAACACCCCCTTAGAGTAGTGTCATATGCATGACACTAGTATAAGTTACTCCCACTATGACCAGTTAAACTACCCACAGTGGGAGTAACATAAATGATAACATCACACTTATCTAGGCAAAATAGGTGATGTGACAGATAATTAATGAAGAAAGAGAGGAATGTGATAGCATTACTAGTTACTGTAACATCACATATATCAAGAAAAGATGAGTCTACAACATAATAAATGAAATGATGCATGACACAACACATATGTTACTACCCACTGTGAATGTGGTAATAGACTGGTAACATATGCATGTAATATTCTAAGTTACTCATTACAGATAGTAAGAAGACTGTCTCTTTGATTTTAGCGTCATGGCCAATAATTGCGTCCTAATTGCATGGGATGACTAGGGTTTGAATTTCGGTCAGGATCTTCGGCAGAACGTAAACCTGATAAGAACATGCCTGTCTCGATCGACCGATGCATGCATGCGTGGCCACTGATGAGTAGTCCAGCTAACAACTGAGCGATTTTTCATCAAAGCCTAAGAGAGTTCGTGTACTTTGATGTGGACCCGGAGATAAATACAACCTTGAACAAAGCTAGGCGGAGTTAAGATGACAGTGCTGTCATCGCTGTAAATTTATATGTAGGTACATAGAGTGATTGTGAAGCTAGATTGGGATGAATTCTTAAACTGTTTGGTGGCCACAAAAACCCACTTGCACGTGAATACTACTACGTACGTACACCACTATGCATGTGCCAACAAAAGTTAATAACATAGTAACATCATTGTTAAGCGATAATCATTGTACGGATCAGTAGTCGTGTTGTACGATGGTATATTGCACATCAATACTTAACATCTACTTAAGGTTTGTCCAGAAGTGATTAGTTTAATAGGATTATAGGAACGATCACGTAAGCTCCAAAGGCAAGTGGGGTATCGTGACTTACATCAAGCAGAGCACAACCAAAACACACATAAGCACAAACAATGACAAAACAGGCCTAAAATATGGTGGGGTTGACACCATTATTGGACTACAGAACGGAGTCCACTATAACGGAAAATTAAAGCAGTACTTCCACTCTTGGAGGGCTGCCCGTGATTCCGGACTGTACGCAATGGGTCCCACAGGAGATGTGATAGTTTTGGCATAAACTAGGCTGCGCAGTCTTGGGTACAAGAATGTATTTCCTCCGTTTCAAATTACTCGTCACAGAAATGAATGTATCAAGAACTAAAATATATTTAGATACATCTATAACTGTGACAAGTAATTCGAAACGGAGAGAGTACGTGAATATACTTCCAAAAAAAAGAACGTACGTGAGTACTGGTTAGCTGTACCATACCGGAGCTGGTTAGTTCTTACGTTATGCATGGAAGCATTGTGCTGAGCGACGGACTCGGTCGTGCCCAAAAAACATCTAGAACCAACTCACGAACGCGGCATCAAACCGCCTTGCTTGCTGGCCTTCTCTCATTTTTTTATACGTAGCGTAGAGTGGTACGGACGCAGAACTTTGCATTACCAGTTATGGCCTCAAATCTTTTTAGCTTAGATTATTGTGTCGTCGCCAGCAACGCAACGTACGTACGCGCTTTGCAGAGGATACAACTTGGAGGAGCACATAGAATTAAAGAACATGCTAGTGCGAACCCAGCTGCGCCATTGTGGGGAGATTGTATGGCCCGGGAAGCGAAAAGGCCCATCAACTGAGTGCAAATGCAAGTCGTTTCCCCGCGGCAAAAGCGAACCGCCACTGATGAAAGCAACAGCTGCTAGTACAGTTGGGAAGCACGTGATGATCACGCATGCCTGCGCTGTGGGAGACGGGGAGGAGCTCGAACAAGTTTCAGACGAACGATGCGGCGGTGGAGCTATGGAGGTCATTCGTTGAGCAGAGACACACGCGCAGCTGCCGGTGCGGCCTGGCGCGCGGGGCCGGCATGCTGGGTCGACGACGGTTGTGCAGCCGACAATAGACGGCCAGCGCCGCATGGAAACCAGGGGGCTGGGCCACCCACTGGTACGTGCGCGTGATCGGGCTGTACGCGGCGATACACGGACCCGTAAATGTGTCGGGCGGCGGGGCTGTCTGTACTTTCCGCGCGACCCATCCAGATACATCCACGCGACGGTGCCGGCCCAGCTAGCCAGGGGGCAAAAAGATCGGTCGACGCGCAGCTGACTAGCTCACTTTGGTGATCACGTTCCCTGTTTCAGCATACACACCAGCTCTCCTACTTGACTGCTGACTGCAAAAGTTGGAGGAACTCGTATCTTTCCATGCGGCGTCAGTTGGTATTCTATCTGTTCGTCCCAACACAGCATGCGCTGGAAAAGTGGCGGTCGCCGCACGCGGTCCGGTGAGGTGCACTGGGTGCGGGCCAACACGTACGTGCCGTGCCGTGCCGGACCCGGAGCGATGCATGCGAGGGCCGACGGGCAGGGCTCCGGCCGGCCGACCATCGTGCGGCTCGTCCCACGTGGACGTGCATGGGTCAACAGTTGGACGAACCCGTGCCCCGTTCACTCCTGTCGGCTTGCCATGCCACCTTTCTCGTCGTCTCCTCTGCCCAGGCTTGCTTGCTCTAATCACTTTCTGACCGACGCTGCTAGGCATAGTACCAGGTACTACGAGCTTTCTGCATGCATGGGTCAAAAAGCGATCGGTGCACTGATACGGTACTTCCTCCGGTCATTTTTAGTTCGCATATAAGATTTAACTAAAATCAAGTCTCATAAAGTTTAACCAGCTTTATAGAAAAAAATATTAACATTCACAATCTAAAATCAATACCACTAGATGTGTCATGATTTAAAGTTTCATATTATATAACTTGAGCATGTCAGATGTTGATATTTTTTTATATAAATACGGTCAAACTTTGTGAAATTTGACTTCAGGAAATTCTAATATGCAGAGTAAAATGGACCAGAGGAAGTACAATAAAGTGTCAGACAACATGCAGAAAAAACTAAAGTGTCTGAAAAGCATGACATGATCGAGCACTGCTGCACCACTTGGATCCATTCGAGCACCGTATCCGACTCCACATCGGCGAGATCTTGGGCACGATCGCCTCGGAAGCCGCGAACCTTTCAAAGAGTCCTCGGTCACATGGAGTGGGAGACTGTGCCTGCATGCCATCGCCACGTCCAGAAGAGCACACAACGTGGACCGCATCATGGACACAGCAGCAGCACCATCGTCCAGAGTAGATCCAACTTGTTGTTTCGGACACCACCTCCTGTGTCCTTTCTGTGCGCCCGTGACTGACGCCCAGGCCGCAACAAATGCATCCTAGGAACACCTACCTAGGAGTAGGCTGCTGTAGGTCAGTAACTGTGTCGCTATCTCACTGGTGCCTTCCTCCCTCGTTCTGCCTTATACTCCCTCCGTTTCAAAATATAATGCGCCCGTGTTTCCCGAGGCCCAACTTTAATCATAAATTTAACCAACGAGACCAACTGCGGCGGGAGAAAAAAAATTATATAATTGAAAACTTCGTTCGAATACGAATTCACTGATATAATTTTTGCTCCCGTCGCAATCGGTCTTGGTAGTTAAATTTACGGTCAAAGTTGAAGCACGGGAATAGAGAAAGCACTACATTGCGGAATGGAGGGAGTATTACTTTATATTTTTTTAGTTAGTATATAAAATTTGGTCAAAGTCAAACTTTATGAAAATTATTTTATCATGTTGATATTTTTTCTTACAAAGCTAGTCAAACTTTATAAAGTTAGACTTTGACCAAATCTTGTAGGGCAGCCCTCTGCCCCGGTGCGCCGGCCCAAACTTAGTATATAAAATTTGGTCAAAGTCAAACTTTATGAAAATTATTTTATCATGTTGATATTTTTTCTTACAAAGCTAGTCAAACTTTATAAAGTTAGACTTTGACCAAATCTTGTAGGGCAGCCCTCTGCCCCGGTGCGCCGGCCCAAACTTAGTATATAAAATTTGGTCAAAGTCAAACTTTATGAAAATTATTTTATCATGTTGATATTTTTTCTTACAAAGCTAGTCAAACTTTATAAAGTTAGACTTTGACCAAATCTTGTAGGGCAGCCCTCCGCCCCGGTGCGCCGGCCCAAACTTTAGTATATAAAATTTGGTCAAAGTCAAACTTTATGAAAATTATTTTATCATGTTGATATTTTTTCTTACAAAGCTAGTCAAACTTTATAAAGTTCCACACACACACGTGTTTTGATGTGCGTCGGAAGATTACCGGCGTTGGCGACGACGAGTAGTGCGTTGTATATCCACCGTCGTACCGCTGGTGCTTCCAGCCATGGATTTTCTCGAACCGTCAGATGTGGATATTGGAAACATATTTGATATATGCTGGAACGGGCTATTGGAGATGCTGCATCCGATGATGGGTTTTGCGGGAACCGAAGCTGCAGCCGAAGACGCAATCACCGTCGTTTGTTACAACCGTATACGGCAAAAGCTGCAACCACGTTCGCGCAGAGCTACAAGCTTTTCACACGGGAGCTGCAAACATCAGCGACATAGGTCGACGAATGTTACAAATGTACATTGAAAAGCATCATCCATGTTCTCGAAAAGCTGCAACCCGCGAGTCTGGTCACCGCGCACGGGGCTAGCAAGATGTCGTGGATTTGTGCTACATGCTACAACCGGCATTGAAAATTGCTACCACCAGCATGCCATATAGCTACAATCGCAATCGCATTTTGCTGCACCGCAAAACAGTGCATTTTCTTGCTGGAATCGATGCAGCTCCGCTGGACGGTGGTTCCAGCTCTTGTGGCCACGGTTGCAGCTCCCCGTGCCCAGTTGCAGTGGTCTGATAAAACTAATGTATTTCTCCAGTTGAAGCTTTCATATGAGTGAATGTAGCTTTTTCAGTGCGCGGTGTCAGGTTGAAACTTTATATGTCGCAAGTTGAAGCTTTCGAATAAAATTGTTGTAGCTTTTTGGTCGTTGGTTGCAGCATCTCTAGTGGACGGGTCCAGCGTATGAAACTGTGAGCAGCAACTCGCGGACGACATGTCCATGACGGCTTCCCAACTCCGGCTTGCCGGTGCAGAATGAATCTGCAAGCCGAGGGCAATGGAAGAAGTGTTTGTGCGCGCTGATGTTGGAGATGGGACCTACGTGGAATCTGCAAGCCGATGGCTAGCCAGCAGCGGGATCTGAAGGAGGAAAACGAGGAGTGGCGGGATCTGAAGGAGGAACACGAGAAGCGGTTGAGAGAGAAGGGGATCGGGAGGAAGAAGACAGCGGCTGAGCGAGAGAAAGGGGTCGGGAGGGACTGGGCGAGCAGTTGGGCCAGCTGTCGCACGAGGCTCATGGGCTGATGTTTGCGTGAAGAGGAAAATATGAAACGTTCGATTGCCCTTTATTGTACGCGCCGCGCGGGACCGGCGAAAGTTTTAGCCGGTCCACAGGCCACAAACGTTTTTCAATCTTACTTTCTTCGGTCCTTTTTACTCTGTATATTAGGTTTGTCCAAAGTGTATGCAAACTAAACAGAAACTGAGCAAGTAGTACCACTGACGTGTGGCCGTGTGGGTCCTGCGTCGGTGCAGGCCGCGGCAGTGTTCGCGTACGGACGGGGCGGCCGAGACCGGCTGCCACAGTGTCACGGCGAAGGCCCCTACCTCCTTTACCTGTTGTGGCAAAAGTGACGGGTAGGAGGCTAGGAGCGCCTGTGTGTGCAGTTGAGCAAGCTTGGTTGAGCCGTCGTGTGTGCCTTTTATCTGTACGGTCACGAGTACGGTTTACGTGGAGGAGGAGCACATTCTTACCACTGCTGTCAAATTATAACGCTGCCCATTGTGGTGGAACGGTGGTTATTCATCTCAACTATACTCTAGGATGAGTAGTCTACAGTGCCATGAGTTACTATGCAATACATGGACATATTGGAACGATCGAAGCCATTGAACTGATTAAGAGCAATTGACGAAAATGCAATACAAGCTCGCAAAGCCTTCTCATTTCTTCTCACTCAAAGTGTAGTTCAGCGTTGCTCTTGCTCATCATGCATGCATGTGTTGAGTTGAGTAAATTCCCGTGAAGCGACCCAACACACAGACACTGCACTGGCCTCTGTTGTGAAAATCGGACGTTTAATTTGTCCTTGCTCGCTCGACTGGTCTGTGTCCTCCACGTACGAACTATACTTGATTTGATCCGAGGCATGCCATGTGCGGCTGCATGGAAAAGAAGGCCTCATGTCCAGCAGGCTAGCGATCAAAGCTAGCTCCCCCACAGGCTCCGGACGAACCTAACATGCACCGTCCGATTAGCTATGACCAGCACGGAAAGAAGAAACGTGCCAATAAAACTGAGCCGTACATGCTGCCAAATGAACGAACGTCTCCCCTCGTTCCATTTTTGCCACTGGCATTGACTAACGATCGATTGGCACGTGCAGTCATCAGTGCTCAGATGAATGGCACTACATGTGACGTTCGACATTAGTTGACAATATGAGAGCAAGAGATCGACATAGAATGAAAGGTACAAATGAGCTACTACGACATAGTCGTCAATTAGGCCCCTTCAGAAACTAAGGGTGATCACTATGCATGCCCTGAGTAGGTAACGGTCACTGGCAACATTTCTCATATTTAGTTTTCCTCTCCCTTCTGAGATCATACTGTTGGCCTCGCGTGCTGCGCGCCAACGTTCACCAATGTGATAAACCGGTATGTCCCTTGTTTAGACGTGAACACTGCCATACACGACTGGACAGCAGCAGCAGCCGCTCGACATCGATCACGCGATCGACGACAAACCTCTGATCTGCTGCCGATCAATTCCTCCACCAAACCATGACATGTACACTCAAGAAACGACACACGGAGACGGGCCAAGGATCGGTCGAATCTCGCGGCGCCCTAACGCCATGCCGCGCCGCTTCCGGAAATGCGGGGGACACTGCTGATGTGTATGTTTGCCGCTCCACTGCCGGGACGCGTATGTGCGTGCTCCGCCACTCGCCAGCATCATGCACACGGTTCCTCTGGATCGAGCGATGCTGGGGGATAGGAGGATATCGGTTGCTCTCCACGTGAAAATGTTTCGCGTAGACATAGCTAGCGTGGTCGTAGCGTCTAGTACCGGTAGTGCTGCGCGCATGCATATCCTACGGCCTAGTCTAGTGAACATTAAAACTAAGAGTATTCTTCATTTATTACTTGCCACATCATCTATTTTATCTAAATATGTGTGATGTTACTATCTATGTTACTTCCACTGTGGGTAGTCTAACCGATGCCCTGTATCAACTTAGTGAAGTAAATTTGGCATTTTGCTCCACCAAGTTTGACCTAGAGGATCCCCTATACGGTTTAGTGGAGTAAATTTTTTACTCCATCCTTGAAATTCCTCGTATATTTAATCTCCCCCTACACGGCCGAGTAAAATCGGTGTCTCTTCTCCCCACCTCCTCTCCTTCCCCTGCACCGCCGCTGGCGCGCCCGCGCCCTCCCCGCCCCGCCGATGGCCGGACATGGTGGCCGCCGATCCGCAACTTGGATCCGCGCCGCCACGCGCACGGGTCGTCCTCCGCGGGCTCTTCGTCGAGCCGTCGTCGCCGGTCACTCGATCTGTCCGCCGCCATGCCCCTATGACGGTTTGAGGACTTTCCCGTCCTCCCTCGGGCCCGACAGCCGAGGAGGTCCTACCTTGGGCTTCGGCAGCGGCGGTGCGGGAGGTGGGTCGCCGAGAATACTGATCAGGAGACCCACATCCGCCGATGGCTCGGCTGCATCCACACGGCCGAGCTCGCGGCCATGGAGTACGACCGTTGGCAGGTCCGCTACTACGGGACGACGGCTCGGCTCAATTTTCCCTTCAGCACACGTCCGGTCGACCTCGTCCCCCACGAGCCGAGGGTGGTTAGCTCGGGTATGGCGCGGGAGGACCGCGAGGCGAGGGAGCGCTCCGAGGTCGAGGCCTACATGCAAGAGCTCCGCCGGCAGCATCGGAGCTCGTGGAGGCGGGGCGGATGATCTTTGCTGGCGTGGAGGGCGGCGATGTTATCGTGCTCTCCTCCGACGAGGTCGAATGCGGCGAGGACGGTGGCGCGGAGGGCGGCAAGGTGGGCGGCGAGGACGAGGAGATCGACGTCAACGAATGGAGGAGTGTCTTTCCCGACGACGCCACCGGCCGGACCCGGCTTGCGGCACACCGCACCTGACGAGGAAAGATTGGCTCGACCTCCAGTTCGACCGGAAGTAGTTTAGTTGCTTAGTTTAGTTTGAATTTATGTTTTACGTTCGGTTGTGCACAACTATCTATGTTTAGGTTTGAATATATTTTCAGTTCAAATTGCATTGAACTTGATCAAATTCAAGTTTACTTCTTTAAATTTAGGGGATCGGCTAGAAACAGCAAAAAATTGGTGGAGTATATATATACTTCACGAAGGGTTTTACTCCGTTAACTTTAAGGGGATTGGCTAGAAATGGCCTAACATGCTGGCAATATGGTCATTTTCTTAAATTTGTTTCTTTGAGAGGCAAAAATTCTTTTTCTGCCACAAGCTTCTCAAATGTCCAAAGATGATCTAAAAAACACCTTTTATGTTATCTAATGTTTATTAGCTAAACAGATACGCGCAACACACTAGAAATTTCTCCAGATATATCAAAGATATTGTGTGTGAGGATATAAAAACACACTGTAATGCATCGATAAATGTGTAAAGTAATTTGTGGAGTAACGTGATATGTTGGGTTTGCAAAGATTTAGAGTGAAATCCATGGTAACAAACTGGGTAGAACTCACCAGCCCCCGTGACGATGATGTCAACATTGAAACCACCAACGGGCTCCCAAGGTAATAACTTTAGTAGAAGGCCACATAGGCACGTACGGTGACGGGACCTCCCACATTCACGTCGGTTGTGAGTCATTAGAATGAGTTCTCCTCTGCAATTGCCGCCGCGACCAACGGTACCACAACGCTTATCCCTCGTCGTAGAACTAGCACAAAGCGATATAATTGAGACGCCAACAATATAGCATTAAACAAATCAAAAAGTAAACCTCACGTCCAAAATAAGGACTTAGCAAGAAACAGACATTGTTTAACTTACAAACCTAAATTGGCTTCGACACAATATTATAAGCGTTAAGACAAGAGCCATCTCAAACAGACATGATAAAGTCTCATTAACCACGGCAACGAAACAATAGATATCAGACAAGAAGTTTACAACGGAATGTACATGCCTGACAATGAGCGAGTTGGCTAATGATGAAGAAGTCGCACGAGAAAATAAAGTAATGGAAAAACTGCTCATTGACTTATAATCACCATTCATGACAGCATAAAAGTTAGAAATCCATCCAAGAAGGTGATGACCTCATATTTAAAGGCTCTAGATGGCTTTGTTTTTCCCCATCAAGGATATCCAAGGAACAAATCCACCAACAGAAATCGAGCCCTTATATAGGCAATACAGAACCACCATTATAAATACAAGACAAATGTTTTGATAATAAAAGACAAACATCTTCAATTGTATTTAATTATCTATTTATTTGATATCTCATTTTTAAATATATTTTTAATAAACTATTTTTAGAATATTATTTTTAGATAAAAAATCTAAAATGTTATTCTTACGTAAAGTTCGTACAAAATCTCTACGTGCTAGTGCGTTCCCATCAATAACCACTTCCATGATTTAAATAAACTGCCATGAAATGAGCTAGTATTACGGAAATTGGCAATGGCTCTTAGGTGCATATGCATTTTTTTTGTAGAATCCGTACATAAGAATAGCATTGGTAAAAAAAAAATTAAAAGAGGGAGTGCGGCCGCTGATCTAACCCTTTGTTTCTGGCAGGGAGTACCGATCTGACGCTTGAGGGAGTTCCACGAGTAAGAAGTTTGGCAGCTGTGCAGCTTGGGAAAACAATTTTAAAGTTCAAAAAATCATGTTAATACAAAAACATATTTTTTGACATATCTGTCAAGTTCCATGTAGTAATATAATCATTTATTGGCCTCTCGTCCTTCACCTCAGGTCCGCGTGTCGGCAATCCAACTACCTCCCACCAACCACATTTAATCCACACGAATACGCGGGCTTGCCGGTCAGCCACCTAGCCGCCCCGGCCACTTCCTTTTTTATGGCGAAGGCATTGATTGGGCAGTCCACTTCTACTTCCCCTTTGCGTCCATGCCATTTCTCCCCCCTTGCCCGACACCAAACCCTAGACTAGCGGGGCCATCCCACCTCACTCCCCGTCGCCCGCCTCCATTGGCTTTTGGAAGTGGGTGCCTGGCAAGAAGGCCAAGCACGAACACAAGGCGGGGTCGTCGTCCGCCTCGTCTGGAAGCGTGGCCACACACTCCATCTTGTCAGCCGCTTCTCGATCTCCCCTCCGACGGCTCATGTGCGCTTCCGACCGTATGTCAAGGTGGAGAGCTGCCGCCGGTATTGGTAGACCGGCACCCCCAGCCGTGGTCCAATGCCCTTCTCCGCAATTGGTGGCATGTGAGCCCGGATCGGGTGTCCATCCCCCGCTGGTCCCGCGCGAGCGGTCGCGTTCGCCTAGAGGAGATCACTCGTCGGCACGCACGGATCCCGTGCCAGTACCTCGCCGACCGGCCCTACGACATCGACTCATTGCGCTGGGACACATAGTTTTAGGACGAGCACGACATGCACCGGTAAACTTTCTTTGCCGGCCGTGCTTGTAGCCCGCCTCGTGCGCCACCTGTGCGCGTACTGAGCCCATCCAGAGTGCGCGGCCGCATGCGGGTGCGTTACCTGACGCCGATGGCTAACCCTCTCCATCGCCGCCGCTACGCCGATGTCTACGTGCCAGAGCTGGACATGGAGTAGGAGGTGATGGAGGACCGGCCACCCACCCCGGAGTGGAACCAGACACTGCATGAGCACTCTTGGTCGTGGACGACCATGGTGCCATGCAGCCCGCTGCCGCCGCCTCCAACACCGCAAGCGGGCTGGCGCCATGATCATCACCTCCATCACCGCTACCGGTACAAGGCGCGCCCGTCCCTTTTGGGGGGCCGCCACCCCGCCTCTCGGCGCTACCTCCCTACATCGACCAGACCAGGGACGACGAGGAGGACTGTAGCGCTTGAAGGCGGCGCGCGGGCAGTGGATTTATTGGTTTTTTATGTTTATTTAATTTCAACATAAGTAGTATGCGAAGCACGAGACTATCATGGACTGTTTTAATTAAGTTTGCTATATATTTATGTTTTAGGATATTTTTGCGACACCTGTTTTGTTTTTTCTTTAAGTCCAACACGGACATGTTTTTTGGCATGCGGCTAATTAATAAGTGCACTGACCGGTGGAAGATCCAAGCCGGATAATGGCGTCTGTTTGCCGACCCAAAAGGACGAAATCTGGCAAAACAGACGTCTGTTTAGGCTCCACAGTTAGAGTTGCCCTTAGGCCAACTCCAACGCGCGACCCCAAGCGGATGTCCGCTCCGTCCGCTTTTCGTCTGTTTGGGGGCCGCAATGGGGCCGTGTCCGCCCGGATTATTGGATGCGTCGGCCGTGCGCCCAACGCGCGAACGCATTTCGGCTGTGCGGCCGCATCTCGTTCGTTCACCAGCATACTAAAAAAAATGAAAAATGATGCATTAAAATTGTTCAAATCAAGCATAGCACCGAAATAGTCTTACAACCCAATCGAAAATTTGTTTGCATGACAAGAAAACAATATCAAATAGTCTTAGAACCCAATCAAATTTTGTTTGCATGCCAAGGAATTAAACTAATAAATCTACTGGTTGCCAACGTGAGTCCACACGTGCGCAACCGAGTCATCCTGGAGCTGGACATGAGTATGCCAATCACGCAATTCCCGATGAAACTGGACAAACTATTCAAAGGTTGCAGGAGGTGTATGCTTAGGCTCAACATTTTCACCCTGAAAATCAAACCCTTGGTCGTAGATGTTATCATCGCGCTCATCCTCCACGATCATGTTGTACATGTTCACATAAGCAGTCATCACCTCCCAAATCTTCTTCGTGCTCCATGTCAATGCAGGGTTACGAACGATACCCCATCGAGACTGAAGCACACCGAAAGCAAACTCCACATCCTTCCTAGCACTCTCTTGCATTTGGACAAACCTTTGTCTCTTCTCTCCTTGTGGATTGGATATGGTCTTCACAAGAGTGGACCACTGAGGATAGATGCCATCAGCTAGGTAATATGCCTTCGAGGTAATATCCCTTGTTGTAATGGTGGCCAGTGACCTCAAAGTTGACCACCGGGGAGTACCCTACGCAAGCCTTGCAAACACCAGAGTCCACCAAAGAACACTAATATCATTCTAAGAACCAGCCATGCCGAAGAAAGAATGCCATATCCAGAGATCTTGTGAAGCCACAGCTTCAAGTATAACAATGGCACCTTTCACATGCCCCTTGCACTGGCCCTGCCAAGTAAATGGACGGTTCTTCCACTTCAAGTGTATACAATTTGTACTATGAAGCATGCCCAGAAAGCCCCTCTCGGCATTGATCACCAACAACCTCTTTGTATCAACGACAGTTGGCTCTCTGAGGTACTCCGTGCCGAACACTTCCACCACGGCCATGCAAAAACTATACAATGAGAGTAGACATGTGGACTCACTCATACGAACATACTCATCCACAAGATCACCAGGAATTTCATATGCAAGCATGCGAATAGCCGCAGTGCATTTCTAGTATGAAAAGAAACCAAACTTACCTAGGGCATCCTCTTTGCACTCAAAGTATGGGTCATGCACGACCACTTCCTCGCGAATACGATTGAACACATGCCTTCTCATTCGGAATCGGCGACAAAATTGATGTGGCCTAAAGAGTGCACCATCCTTAAAGTAATCGGCATAGAGAACAGTGTGGCCTTTCTCCCTATTGCGATCCAAGGCCGGAGCATGGTCGGGGATTGATCCCCTGTACCGAGGCCGCTTCCTAGTAATGTGTTCATGTACGACAAACGCGACCGCCAACTCTTCATCATCCGAGGATGAATCATCCGATGAGGAAATGAAGTTGTGAAAGAAAACTCATCGCCACTATCCATTGTACCTTGTGAGCAATCCGTCAAACGCCTTGCGGTCGTGCTGGGAAAGCGGCTGAATAGTGGATGCCCTGCTCCCCTCGCAACCAGCAAAGCAAGGTTTTGGGGGTGATGGTGCTGAAGGGCGCCCTGCGTCACCGAACGGCCGAACGAAAGAGGTTGGGGACGACGTGCGACGCCGACGGCCGTAGATTGTCTCCTATCGGCAACAAGGAGAACGCTGGCCAAATGCTTTCCAAAATGCCAGTACAGAGACAACTATGGCATGGCGCGGTGGTGGTTCGTGTTGGATTATGGATGGGCTTAGGCCCATATAAGACACTAATCCCTGGTTAATCTTGAGGCCCATCTATGAGATAGCAGGTGGTGGGAAGTTTAGTCCCACCTTGCTAGTTGAGGAGACTTGAGACCCCTTTATAAGGGCTGCTCTACCACTTGCCATTGGGAGCTTGGAAAGAGGAGTGGTACACGCGCGCTCCTCCTCCTCCGCCGCCCGCCTCGCCACGCCTTGTCACGACGCGCGCGCCGCGGGTTGCGGGTTGCGGGTTGCGGGAATGAGCCGAGCCGAAGCTTATTTTTGCCGCTCAGGAATGAAATGATTAATCAAGGATTAATTAACGAGTCGCTAACATGAGGGCCATGAAGGAAATATGCCCTAGAGGCAATAATAATGTTATTATTTATTTCCTTATATCATGATAAATGTTTATTATTCATGCTAGAATTGTATTAACCGGAAACATAATACTTGTGTGAATACATAGACAAACAAAGTGTCACTAGTATGCCTCTACTTGACTAGCTCGTTAGTCGAAGATGGTTATGTTTTCTAACCATAAACAAAAGAGTTGTTATTTGATTAACAGGATCACATCATTAGGAGAATGATGTGATTGACATGACCCATTCCATTAGCTTAGCACCCGATAGTTTAGTATGTTGCTATTGCTTTCTTCATGACTTATACATGTTCCTATGACTATGAGATTATGCAACTCCCGTTTGCCGGAGGAACACTTTGTGTGCTACCAAACGTCACAACGTAACTGGGTGATTATAAAGGAGCTCTACAGGT
Source organism: Triticum urartu (assembly GCF_003073215.2). NCBI lineage: Eukaryota > Viridiplantae > Streptophyta > Magnoliopsida > Poales > Poaceae > Triticum > Triticum urartu. Next base: position 649,000,031 of record NC_053028.1, on the reverse strand, counting down.
GTCTCCAAAGGTACATGTTGGGTTGGCGTATTTTGAGATTAGGATTTGTCACTCCGATTGTCGGAGAGGTATCTCTGGGCCCTCTCGGTAATGCACATCACATAAGCCTTGCAAGCATTGCAACTAATGAGTTAGTTGTGAGATGATGTATTACGGAACGAGTAAAGAGACTTGCCGGTAACGAGATTGAACTAGGTATTAAGATACCGACGATCGATTCTCGGGCAAGTAACATACCGATGACAAAGGGAACAACGTATGTTGTTATGCGGTCTGACCGATAAAGATGTTCGTAGAATATGTAGGAACCAATATGAGCATCCAGGTTCCGCTATTGGTTATTGACCGGAGACGTGTCTCGGTCATGTCTACATTGTTCTCGAACCGTAGGGTCCGCACGCTTAACGTTACGATGACAGTTTCATTATGAGTTTATGTATTTTGATGTACCGAAGGTTGTTCGGAGTCCCGTATGTGATCATGGACATGACGAGGAGTCTCGAAATGGTCGAGACATAAAGATCGATATATTGGAAGCCTATATTTGGATATCGGAATCGTTCCGGGTGAAATCGGGATTTTACCGGAGTACCGGGGGGTTACCGGAACCCCCGGGGGGGTTATTGGGCCTACATGGGCCTTAAGGGAGAAGAGGAAAGGAGGCAAGAGGTGGCCGCGCGCCTCTCCCATTCCTAGTCCGAATAGGACAAGGGAAGGGGGCGGCGCCCCCCCTTTTCCTTTCCCTCTTCCTCCTCTTTCCCCTTCTCCTTATCCAACTAGGAAAGAAGGGAGTCCTACTCCCGGTGGGAGTAGGACTCCCCCTTGGCGCGCCCTCCTTGGCCGGCCACCCCCTCCCCTTGGCTCCTTTATATACGGGGGCAGGGGGGCACCCTAGGACACACAAGTTGATCTTTGTGATCGTTCCTTAGCCGTGTGCGGTGCCACCCTCCACGATATTACACCTCAGTCATATTGTAGCGGTGCTTAGGCGAAGCCCTGCGACGGTTGAACATCAAGATCGTCACCACGCCGTCGTGCTGACAGAACTCTTCCCCGAAGCTTTGCTGGATCGGAGCCCGGGGAGCGTCATCGAGCTGAACGTGTGCCAAGAACTCGGAGGTGCCGGAGTAACGTGTGCCAAGACGTACGACTACTTCCTCTACGTTGCGTCAATGCTTCCGCTTCGGTCTACGAGGGTACGTAGACAACACTCTCCCCTCTCGTTGCTATGCATCACCATGATCTTGCGTGTGCGTAGAATTTTTTTTTGAAATTACTACGTTCCCCAACAGTGGTATCAGAGCCTAGGTTTTATATGTTGATGTTATATGCACGAGTAGAACACAAGTGAGTTGTGGGCGATATAAGTCATACTGCTTACCAGCATGTCATACTTTGGTTCGGCGGTATTGTTGGACGAAGCGGCCCGGACCGACATTACGCGTACGCTTACGCGAGACCGGTTCTCCCGACGTGCTTTGCACATAGGTGGCTGGCGGGTGATAGTTTCTCCAACTTTAGTTGAACCGAGTGTGGCTACGCCCGGTCCTTGCGAAGGTTAAAACAGCACCAACTTGACAAACTATTGTTGTGGTTTTGATGCGTAGGTAAGATTGGTTCTTGCTTAAGCCCGTAGCAGCCACGTAAAAATTGCAACAACAAAGTAGAGGACGTCTAACTTGTTTTTGCAAGGCATGTTATGATGTGATATGGTCAAGACATGATGCTAAATTTTATTGTATGAGATGATCATGTTTTGTAACCGAGTTATCGGCAACTGGCAGGAGCCATATGGTTGTCGCTTTATTGTATGCAATGCAATCGCGCTGTAATGCTTTACTTTATCACTAAGCGGTAGCGATAGTCGTCGAAGCATAAGATTGGCGAGACGACAACGATGCTACGATGGAGATCAAGGTGTCGCGCCGGTGACGATGGTGATCATGACGGTGCTTCGAAGATGGAGATCACAAGCACAAGATGATGGTGGCCATATCATATCACTTATATTGATTGCATGTGATGTTTATCTTTTATGTATCTTATCTTGCTTTGATTGACGGTAGCATTATAAGATGATCTCTCACTAATTATCAAGAAGTGTTCTCCCTGAGTATGCACCGTTGCGAAAGTTCTTCGTGCTGAGACACCACGTGATGATCGGGTGTGATAGGCTCTACGTTCAAATACAACGGGTGCAAAACAGTTGCACACGCAGAATACTCAGGTTATACTTGATGAGCCAAGCATATACAGATATGGCCTCGGAACACGGAGACCGAAAGGTCGAGCGTGAATCATATAGCAGATATGATCAACATAGCGATGTTCACCAATGAAACTACTCCATCTCACGTGATGATCGGACATGGTTTAGTTGATTTGGATCACGTAATCACTTAGAGGATTAGAGGGATGTCTATCTAAGTGGGAGTTCTTAAGTAATATGATTAATTTAACTTAAATTTATCATGAACTTAGTCCTGGTAGTATTTTGCAAATTATATTGTAGATCAATAGCTCGCGTTGTTGCTTCCCTGTCTTTATTTTGATATGTTCCTAGAGAAAATTGTGTTGAAAGATGTTAGTAGCAATGATGCGGATTGGATCCGTGATCTGAGGTTTATCCTCATTGCTGCACAGAAGAATTATGTCCTTGATGCACCGCTAGGTGACGGACCTATTGCAGTAGCAGATGCAGATGTTATGAACGTTTGGCTAGCTCAATATGATGACTACTTGATAGTTTAGTGCACCATGCTTAATGGCTTAGAATCGGGACTTCAAAGACGTTTTGAACGTCATGGAGCATATGAGATGTTCCAGGAGTTGAAGACAATATTTCAAGCAAATACCCGAGTTGAGAGATATGAAGTCTCCAACAAGTTCTATAGCTAAAAGATGGAGGAGAATCGCTCAACTAGTGAGCATGTGCTCAGATTGTCTGAGTACTACAATCGCTTGAATCAAGTGGGAGTTAATCTTCCAGATAAGATTGTGATTGACAGAATTCTCTAGTCACCATCACCAAGTTAGTAGAACTTCGTGATGAACTATAATATGCAAGGGATAACGGAAATGATTCCCAAGCTCTTCGTAATGCGGAAATTGACGAAGGTAGAAATCGAGAAAAACATCAAGTGTTGATGGTAGACAAGACCACTAGTTTCAAGAAAAGGGAAGAGGGAAGAAGGGGAACTTCAAGAAGAACAGCAAGCAAGTTGCTGCTCAAGTGAAGAAGCCCAAGTCTGGTCCTAAACCTGAGACTAAGTGTTTCTACTTCAAAGGGACTGGTCACTGGAAGCGGAATTACCCCAAGTGATTGGCAGATAAGAAGGATGGCAAAGTGAACATAAGTATATTTGATATACATGTTATTGATGTGTACTTTACTAGTGATTATAGCAACCCCTCAGTATTTGATACTAGTTCAGTTGCTAAGATTAGTAACTCGAAACGGGAGTTGCAGAATAAACAGAGACTAGTTAAGGGTGAAGTGACGATGTGTGTTGGAAGTGGTTCCAAGATTTATATGATCATCATCGCACACTCCCTATACTTTCGGGATTGGTGTTGAACCTGACTAAGTGTTATTTGGTGTTTGCGTTGAGCATGAATATGATTTGATCATGTTTATTGTAATACGGTTATTCATTTAAGTAAGAGAATAAATTGTTGTTCTGTTTACATGAATAAAACCTTATATGGTTACACACCCAATGAAAATAGTTCGTTGGATCTCGATCGTAGTGATACACATAATCATAATATTGAAACCAAAAGATGCAAAGTTAATGATGATAGTGCAACTTATTTGTGGCACTGCCGTTTAGGTCATATTGGTGTAAAGCGCATGAAGAAACTCCATGCTAATGGGTTTTTGGAATCACTTGAGTATGAATCAGTTGATGCTTGTGAACCATGCCTCATGGGCAAGATGACTAAAACGCCGTTCTCCAGAACTATGGAGCGAGCAACTGACTTATTGGAAATAATACATAGTGATGTATGAGATCCGATGAGTGTTAAGGCTCGCGGAGGGTATCATTATTTTCTGACCTTCACAGATGATTTGAGCAGATATGGGTATATCTACTTAATGAAACACAAGTCTGAAATATTTGAAAAGTTCAAAGAATTTCAGAGTGAAGTGGAGAATCATCGTAACAAGAAAATAAAAGTTTCTACGATATGATCACAGAGGTAAAATATTTGAGTTACGAGTTTGGCCTTCAGTAAAAACAATGTGAAATAGTTTTACTACTCACGCCACCTGGAACACCACAGCATAATGGTGTGTCCGAACATTATAACCGTACTTTATTAGATATGGTGCGATCTATGATGTCTCTTATCGATCTACCACTATCGTTTTGGGGTTATGCATTAAAGACAGCTGCATTCACGTTTAAAAGGGCACCATCTAAGTCCGTTGAGACGACACAATCTGAACTATGGTTTGGCAAGAAACCAAAGTTGTCGTTTCTTAAAGTTTGGGATTGTGATGCTTATATGAAAAAGTTTCACCCTGATAAGCTCAAACCCAAATCGGAGAAATATGTCTTCATAGGATACCCAAAGGAGACTGTTGGGTACACCTTCTATCACAAATCTGAAGGCAAGACTTTTGTTGCTAAATTCGGAGTTTTTCTAGAGAAGGAGTTTCTCTCGAAAGAAGTGAGTGGGAGGAAAGTAGAACTTGATGAGGTAACTGTACCTGCTCTCTTATTGGAAAGTAGTTCATCACAGAAATCTGTTCCTGTGACTACTACACCAATTAGTGAGGAAGCTAATGATGATGATCATGTAACTTCAGATCAAGTTACTACCGAATCTCGTAGGTAAACCAGAGTGAGATCCGCACCAGAGTGGTACAGTAATCCTGTTCTGGAAGTCGTGTTACTAGACCATGACGAACTTGTGAACTATGAGGAAGCGATGATGAGCCTAGATTCCGCGAAATGGTTTGAGGCCATAAAATCTGAGATATGATCCATGTATGAGAACAAAGTATGGACTTTGATGGATTTACCCGATGATCGGCAAGCCATTGAAAATAAATGGATCTTCAAGAGGAAGACGGACGCTGATAGTAGTGTTACTATCTACAAAGCTAGAATTGTCGCAAAAGGTTTTCGACAAGTTCAAGGTGTTGACTACGATGAGATTTTCTCACTCGTATATATGCTTAAGTCTGTTCGAATCATGTTAGCCATTGCCGCATTTTATGAAATCTGGCCAATGGATAAACAAAACTGCATTCCTTAATGGATTTCTTAAAGAAGAGTTGTATATGATGCAACCAGAAGGTTTTGTCAATCCTAAAGGTGTTAACAAAATATGCAAGCTCCAACGATCCATCTATGGACTGGTGCAAGCATCTCGGAGTTGGAATATACGCTTTGATAAGTTGATCAAAACATATAGTTTTATACAGACTTACGGTGAAGCCTGTATTTATAAGAAAGTGAGTGGGAGCACTACAACATTTCTGATAAGTATATGTGAACAACATATTGTTGATCGGAAATAATGTATAATTTTCTGGAAAGCCTAAAGGAATATTTGAAAGGAGTTTTTCAAAGAAAGACCTCGGTAAAGCCGCTTACATATTGAGCATCAAGATCTATAGAGATAGATCAAGACGCTTGATAAGTTTTTTCAATGAGTACATACCTTGACAAGATTTTGAAGTAGTTCAAAATGGAACAGTCAAAGAAAGAGTTCTTGCCTGTGTTGCAAGGTGTGAAATTGAGTAAGACTCGAAGCCCGACCACGGCAGAAGATAGAAATAGAATGAAAGTCATTCCCTATGCCTCAGCCATAGGTTCTATAAAGTATGCCATGCTGTGTACCAGATCTATTGTATACCCTACACTGTGTTAAGCAAGGGAGTACAATAGTGATCTAAGAGTAGATCACTGGACAGCGGTCAAAATTATCCTTAGTGGAATAAGGAAATATTTCTCAATTATGGAGGTGACAAAAAGGTTCGTTGTAAAAAGTTACGTCGATGCAAGTTTTGACACAGATCTGGATGACTCTAAGTCTCGATCTAGATACATATTGAAAGTGGGAGCAATAAGCTAGAGTAGCTCCGTGCAGAGCATTGTTGACATAGAAATTCGCAAAATACTTACGGATCTGAATGTGACAGACCCGTTGACTAAAATTATCCCACAAGCAAAACATGATCACACCTTAGTACTCTTTGGGTGTTAATCACATAGCGATGTGAACTAGATTACTGACTCCGGTCATATTGTAGCGGTGCTTAGGCGAAGCCCTGCGACGGTTGAACATCAAGATCGTCATCACGCCGTCGTGCTGACGGAACTCTTCCCCGAAGCTTTGCTGGATTGGAGCCCGGGGAGCGTCATCGAGCTGAACGTGTGCCAAGAACTCGGAGGTGTCGGAGAAACGGTGCTTGGATCGGTTGAACCGGGAAGACGTACGACTACTTCCTCTACGTTGCGTCAACGCTTCCGCTTCGGTCTACGAGGGTACGTAGACAACACTCTCCCCTCTCGTTACTATGCATCACCATGATCTTGCGTGTGCGTAGGAATTTTTTTGAAATTACTATGTTCCCCAACAGTGGTATCCGAGCCTAGGTTTTATGTGTTGATGTTATATGCACGAGTAGAACACAAGTGAGTTGTGGGCAATATAAGTCATACTTCTTACCAGCATGTCATACTTTGGTTCGGCGGTATTGTTGGACGAAGCGGCCCGGACCGACATGACGCTTACGCTTACGCGAGACCGGTTCTCCCGACGTGCTTTGCACAAAGGTGGCTAGCGGGTGACAGTTTCTCCAACTTTAGTTGAACCGAGTGTGGCTACGCCCGGTCCTTGCGAAGGTTAAAACAGCACCAAGTTGACAAACTATCGTTGTGGTTTTGATGCGTAGGTAAGATTGGTTCTTGCTTAAGCCCGTAGCAGCCACGTAAAAATTGCAACAACAAAGTAGAGTACGTCTAACTTGTTTTTGCAGGGCATGTTGTGATGTGATATGGTCAAGACATGATGCTAAATTTTATTGTATGAGATGATCATGTTTTGTAACCAAGTTATCGGCAACTGGCAGGAGCCATATGGTTGTCGCTTTATTGTATGCAATGCAATCGCGCTGTAATGCTTTACTTTATCACTAAGCGGTAGCGATAGTCGTGGAAGCATAAGATTGGCGAGACGACAACGATGCTACGATGGAGATCAAGGTGTCGCACCGGTGACGATGGTGATCACGACGGTGCTTCAAAGATGGAGATCACAAGCACAAGATGATGATGGCCATATCATATCACTTATATTGATTGCATGTGATGTTTATCTTTTATGCATCTTATCTTGCTTTGATTGACGGTAGCATTATAAGATGATCTCTCACTAATTATCAAGAAGTGTTCTCCCTGAGTATGCACCGTTGCGAAAGTTCTTCGTGCTGAGACACCACGTGATGATTGGGTGTGATAGGCTCTACGTTCAAATACAACGGGTGCAAAACAGTTGCACATGCGGAATACTCAGGTTATACTTGACGAGCCAAGCATATACAGATATGGCCTCGGAACACGGAGACTGAAAGGTCGAGCGTGAATCATATAGTAGATATGATCAACATAGTGATGTTCACAAATGAAACTACTCCATCTCACGTCATGATCGGACATGGTTTAGTTAATTTGGATCACGTAATCACTTAGAGGATTATAGGGATGTCTATCTAAGTGGGAGTTCTTTAAGTAAATTAATTGAACCTAAATTTATCATGAAACTTAGCACCTGATAGTATCTTGCCTGTTTATGCTTGATTGTAGATAGATGGCTCGTGCTGTTGTTCCGTTGAATTTTAATGCGTTCCTTGAGAAAGCAAAGTTGAAAGATGATGGTAGCAATTACACGGAGTGGGTCCGTAACTTGAGGATTATCCTCATTGCTGCACAAAAGAATTACGTCCTGAAAGCACCGCTGGGTGCCAGGCCTGCTGCTGGAGCAACACCAGATGTTATGAACGTCTGGCAGAGCAAAGCTGATGACTACTCGATAGTTCAGTGTGCCATGCTTTACGGCTTAGAATCGGGACTTCAACGACGTTTTGAACGTCATGGAGCATACGAGATGTTCCAGGAGTTGAAGTTAATATTTCAAGCAAATGCCCGGATTGAGAGATATGAAGTCTCCAATAGGTTCTATAGCTGCAAGATGGAGGAGAACAGTTCTGTCAGTGAGCATATACTCAAAATGTCTGGGTATAATAATCACTTGATTCAATTGGGAGTTAATCTTCCAGATGATTGCGTCATTGACAGAATTCTCCAATCACTGCCACCAAGCTACAAGAGCTTCGTGATGAACTATAATATGCAAGGGATGAATAAGACTATTCCCGAGCTCTTCGCAATGCTGAAAGCTGCGGAGGTAGAAATCAAGAAGGAGCATCAAGTGTTGATGGTCAACAAGACCACTAGTTTCAAGAAAAAGGGCAAAGGGAAGAAGAAGGGGAACTTCAAAAAGAACAGCAAGCAAGTTGCTACTCAAGAGAAGAAACCCAAACCCGGACCTAAGCCTGAAATTGAGTGCTTCTACTGCAAGCAGACTGGTCACTGGAAGTGGAACTGCCCCAAGTATTTGGCGGATAAGAAGGATGGCAAGGTGAACAAAGGTATATGTGATATACATGTTATAGATGTGTACCTTACTAATGCTCGCAGTAGCACCTGGGTATTTGATACTGGTTCTGTTGCTAATATTTGCAACTCGAAACAGGGACTACGGATTAAGCGAAGATTGGCTAAGGACGAGGTGACGATGCGCGTGGGAAACAGTTCCAAAGTCGATGTGATCGCAGTCAGCACGCTACCTCTACATCTACCTTCGGGATTAATATTAGACCTAAATAATTGTTATTTGGTGCCAGTGTTAAGCATGAACATTATATCTGGATCTTGTTTGATGCGAGACGGTTATTCATTTAAATCTGAGAATAATGGTTGTTCTATTTATATGAGTAATATCTTTTATGGTCATGCACCCTTAAAGAGTGGTCTATTTTTATTGAATCTCGATAGTAGTGACACACATATTCATAGTGTTGAAGCCAAAAGATGCAGAGTTGATAATGATAGTGCAACTTATTTGTGGCACTGCCGTTTAGGTCATATCGGTGTAAAGCGCATGAAGAAACTCCATAGTGATGGACTTTTGGAACCACTTGATTATGAATCACTTGGTACTTGCGAACCGTGCCTCATGGGCAAGATGACTAAAACACCATTCTCCGGTACTATGGAGAGAGCAACAGATTTGTTGGAAATCATACATACAGATGTATGTGGTCCGATGAATATTGAGGCTCGTGGCGGATATCATTATTTTCTCACCTTCACATATGACTTAAGCAGATATGGGTATATCTACTTAATGAAACATAAGTCTGAAACGTTTGAAAAGTTCAAAGAATTTCAGAATGAAGTTGAAAATCATCGTAACAAGAAAATAAAGTTTCTACGATCTGATCGTGGAAGAGAATATTTGAGTTACGAGTTTGGTGTGCATTTGAAACAATGCGGAATAGTTTCGCAACTCACGCCACCCGGAACACCACAGCGTAATGGTGTGTCCGAACGTCGTAATCGTACTTTACTAGATATGATGCGATCTATGATGTCTCTTACTGATTTACTGCTATCGTTTTGGGGTTATGCTTTGGATACGGCCGCATTCACGTTAAATAGGGCACCATCAAAATCCGTTGAGACGACGCCTTATGAACTATGGTTTGGCAAGAAACCAAAGTTGTCATTTCTGAAAGTTTGGGGCTGCGATGCTTATGTGAAAAAGCTTCCACCTGATAAGCTCGAACCCAAATCGGAGAAATGTGTCTTCATAGGATATCCAAAGGAGACTATTGGATACACCTTCTATCACAGATCCGAAGGCAAGACTTTTGTTGCTAAGTTCGGAAACTTTCTGGAGAAGGAGTTTCTCTCAAAAGAAGTGAGTGGGAGGAAAGTAGAACTTGACGAGGTAACTGTACCTACTCCCTTATTGGAAAGTAGTGCATCACAGAAAACTGTTTCTGTGACACCTACACCAGTTAGTGAGGAAGCTAATGATGATGATCATGAAACTTCAGAACAAAATACTACTGAACCTCGTAGATCAACCAGAGTGAGATCCGCGCCAGAGTGGTACGGTAATCCTGTTCTGGAAGTCATGCTACTAGATCATGATGAACCTACGAACTATGAAGAAGTGATGGTGAGCCCAGATTCCGCAAAATGGCTTGAAGTCATGAAATCTGAGATGGGATCCATGTATGAGAACAAAGTATGGACTTTGGTTGACTTGCCCGATGATCGGCAAGCAATTGAGAATAAATGGATCTTCAAGAAGAAGACTGACGCTGACGGTAATATTACTGTCTACAAAGCTCGACTTGTCGCAAAAGGTTTTCAACAAGTTCAAGGGATTGACTACGATGAGACCTTCTCACCCGTAGCGATGCTTAAGTCTGTCCGAATCATGTTAGCAATTGCCGCATTTTATGATTATGAAATTTGGCAGATGGATGTCAAAACTGCATTCCTGAATGGATTTCTGGAAGAAGAGTTGTATATGATGCAACCAGAAGGTTTTATTGATCCAAAGGGAGCTAACAAAGTGTGCAAGCTCCAGCGATCCATTTATGGACTGGTGCAAGCCTCTCGGAGTTGTAATAAATGCTTTGATAGTGTGATCAAAGCATTTGGTTTTATACAGACTTTTGGAGAAGCCTGTATTTACAAGAAAGTGAGTGGGACCTCTGTAGCATTTCTGATATTATATGTGGATGACATATTACTAATTGGAAATGATATAGAATTTCTGGATAGCATAAAGGGATACTTGAATAAGAGTTTTTCAATGAAAGACCTCGGTGAAGCTGCTTACATATTAGGCATTAAGATCTATAGAGATAGATCAAGACGCTTAATTGGACTTTCACAAAGCACATACCTTGACAAAGTTTTGAAGAAGTTCAAAATGGATCAAGCAAAGAAAGGGTTCTTGCCTGTGTTACAAGGTGTGAAGTTGAGTAAGACTCAATGCCCGACCACTGCAGAAGATAGAGAGAAAATGAAAGATGTTCCCTATGCTTCAGCCATAGGCTCTATCATGTATGCAATGCTGTGTACCAGACCTGATGTGTGCCTTGCTATAAGTCTAGCAGGGAGGTACCAAAGTGATCCAGGAGTGGATCACTGGACAGCGGTCAAGAACATCCTGAAATACCTGAAAAGGACTAAGGATATGTTTCTCATATATGGAGGTGACAAAGAGCTCATCGTAAAAGGTTACGTTGATGCAAGCTTTGACACTGATCCGGACGATTCTAAATCGCAAACCGGATACGTGTTTACATTAAACGGTGGAGCTGTCAGTTGGTGCAGTTCTAAACAAAGCGTTGTGGCGGGATATACATGTGAAGCGGAGTACATAGCTGCTTCGAAAGCAGCAAATGAAGGAGTCTGGATGAAGAATTCATATCCGATCTAGGTGTCATACCTAGTGCATCGGGTCCAATGAAAATCTTTTGTGACAATACTGGTGCAATTGCCTTGGCAAAGGAATCCAGATTTCACAAGAGAACCAAGCACATCAAGAGACGCTTCAATTCCATCCGGGATCTAGTCCAGGTGGGAGACATAGAGATTTGCAAGATACATACGGATCTGAATGTTGCAGACCCGTTGACTAAGCCTCTTCCAGGAGCAAAACATGATCAGCACCAAGGCTCCATGGGTGTTAGAATCATTACTGTGTAATCTAGATTATTGACTCTAGTGCAAGTGGGAGACTAAAGGAAATATGCCCTAGAGGCAATAATAAAGTTATTATTTATTTCCTTATATCATGATAAATGTTTATTATTCATGCTAGAATTGTATTAACCGGAAACATAATACATGTGTGAATACATAGACAAACGGAGTGTCACTAGTATGCCTCTACTTGACTAGCTCGTTAATCAAAGATGGTTATGTTTCCTAACCATGAACAAAGAGTTGTTATTTGATTAACGGGATCACATCATTAGGTGAATGATCTGATTGACATGACCCATTCCATTAGCTTAGCACCCTATCGTTTAGTATGTTGCTATTGCTTTCTTCATGACTTATACATGTTCCTATGACTATGAGATTATGCAACTCCCGTTTGCCGGAGGAACACTTTGTGTACTACCAAATGTCACAACGTAAATGGGTGATTATAAAGGTACTCTACAGGTGTCTCCAAAGGTACATGTTAGGTTGGCGTATTTCGAGATTAGGATTTGTCACTCCGATTGTCGGAGAGGTATCTCTGGGCCCTCTCGGTAATGCACATCACGTAAGCCTTGTAAGCATTGCAACTAATGAGTTAGTTGCGAGATAATGTATTAAGGAACGAGTAAAGAGACTTGCCGGTAACGAGATTGAACTAGGTATTGGATACCGACGATCGAATCTCGGGCAAGTAACATACCGATGACAAAGGGAACAACGTATGTTGTCATGCGGTCTGACCGATAAAGATCTTCGTAAAATATGTAGGAACCAACATGAGCATCCAGGTTCCGCTATTGGTTATTGACCGGAGACGTGTCTCGGTCATGTCTACATTGTTCTCGAACCGTAGGGTCCGCACGCTTAACGTTACGATGACAATTTCATTATGAGTTTATGTATTTTGATGTACCGAAGGTTGTTCGGAGTCCCGGATGTGATCATGGACATGACGAGGAGTCTCGAAATGGTCGAGACATAAAGATCGATATATTGGAAGCCTATATTTGGATATCGGAATCGTTCCGGGTGAAATCGGGATTTTACCGGAGTACCGGGGGGTTACCGGAACCCCCCGGGGGGTTATTGGGCCTACATGGGCCTTAAGGGAGAAGAGGAAAGGAGGCAAGAGGTGGCCGCGCGCCCCTTTCCTTCCTAGTCCAAAGAGGACAAGGGAAGGGGGGCGGCGCCCCCCCTTTTCCTTTCCCTCTTCCTCCTCTTTCCCCTTCTCCTTCTCCAACTAGGAAAGAAGGGAGTCTTACTCCCGGTGGGAGTAGGACTCCCCCTTGGCGCGCCCTCCTTGGCCGCCCGCCCCCTCCCCTTGGCTCCTTTATATACGGGGGCAGGGGGGCACCCTAGGACACACAAGTTGATCTTCGTGATCGTTCCTTAGCCGTGTGCGGTGCCCCCCTCCACGATATTACACCTCGGTCACATTGTAGCAGTGCTTAGGCGAAGCCCTGCGATGGTTGAACATCAAGATCGTCACCACGCCGTCGTGCTGACGGAACTCTTCCCCGAAGCTTTGCTGGATCGGAGCCCGGGGAGCGTCATCGAGCTGAACGCATGCCAAGAACTCGGAGGTGCCGGAGTAACGGTGCTTGGATCGGTTGAACCGGGAAGACGTACGACTACTTCCTCTACGTTGCGTCAACGCTTCCGCTTCGGTCTACGAGGGTACGTAGACAACACTCTCCCCTCTCGTTGCTATGCATCACCATGATCTTGCGTGTGCGTAGGAAATTTTTTGAAATTACTACGTTCCCCAACACACATCTAAGTCTAACATACTTCCTATGCATAGGCATCTTATAGACAAACAAATTGTCAAGGTAAGCAAAAACTAGCATATGCAAGGAAGCGGAAAGAAACAATAGCAATCTCAACATAACGAGAGGTAATTTAATAACATGAAGATTTCTACAACCATATTTTCCTCTCTCATAGTAATTACATGTAGGATCATAAGCAAATTCAACAAAATAGCTATCACATACAATATTTTCAACAGGATCCACATGCATGCAAAGTTGACACTCTTCCAAAATAGTGGGATTAACATTAACTAAAGTCATGACTTCTCCAAACCCACTTTTATCAAGATTTTCATAAGATTGAACATTCTCCAAATATGTGGGATCTAAAGTTGACACTGTAAGTGCATCTAGTGCCCCTTAGTGATTTTGGTGTATTGAAGACTTATAGGTTAAGGGACTAATGCGTTTGTGACTGTACACAGGTCTATAAGTCTATGAGGAGTTTGATATTTAGAGGAAAAGTCGACCCCTAAAAATGAATATCTTTGACTGAAGATTTTGGTATTTCTGAAGACTTTCATGAAGACTTTGAAAGTGAAGAAATTGGTGTGTCCGTGAAAACTTGATATTCATGCGAGGAATATGAAGCTTGAAGACTTTCGTTTTCATAGTTTTGTTTTTCTCTTTCTTGAGTCATAGGAAACACCATACTGTTAAAGGGGGTCGAGGAAATACTAAGGAAAAATTTCCATGTGATTCTCAACTCAAAATCCTACACCTACTAATCCCTTCGAGTGAAGCCATTGGAAATCTCATACAGTTCAGACAATTTCTTCAGTGACAGAGACGAAGTTCTTCTGGTCTCTGAGGAATTTGTCCTGACTGAGGAGTTAGGAATTCGCTAGTGCGGATTGCCTACACAGTGAGGAACATGATAGCCCTGAGGATTTTGCGACTCAAAATTCCGACCGTTGTTGTGCTATGCGCCAGCTGTCCCAAAATATATATCCACCTAATGGTCATATCATTGAAGGGCATTTATGTCTTATCATGTCGGGCTGCTCCCTAGGCTATAAATAGCCGCCCCCTACAACCACTAGCTGGTTGGCTGCTCCAAGAAAAACTGACCCTTGTCATTTGAGAGCAAACCATCCTCTGAGGACTTTGAGCGAAAATCATCAAGTGAGGAAAAATCAAAACCCCAAAACCCAAACACCTACAAACCCCAAGTGATTGAGCATCACTGAAGAGATTGATCCTGAGTGGATCTGACGCTTGTTACCTTTGAAGACTGTGCTTCTTCCAGATGGTTAGGCGTCATGGTCTAGAGCATCACGGAGGAATTGTAGATCGCCGAGTGACCAAGTTTGTGAAGGTTTGGAAGTCGCCTGAAGACTTACCACGAGTGATTGGACGAGGTCTGCGTGACCTTAGTTCAAGGAGAATACGGTGAGGACTGGGTGTCCTGAGCTGCGTGTTCAGGACTGGGTGTCCGGGACTGTGTGTCCTCGAGTTTAAATACTCAGCCGCTCCAACCAGACGTACAACTGAGATAGCAGTTGGAACTGGTCTACCAAATCATTGTCTTCACCAAGCTTACTGGTTCTATTTCCTCAACTCTTTCATTTCCTCATAACTGTGTTGTGTTGGGTTTCGTAGTAATTTCAAAAAAATTCCTACGCACACGCAAGATCATGGTGATGCATAGCAACGAGAGGGGGGGGAGTGTGATCTACGTACCCTTGTAGATCGACAACGGAAGCGTTAACTTGGTTGATGTAGTCGTACGTCTCCACGGCCCGAACAATCAAGCACCGAAACTACGGCACCTCCGAGTTCTAGCACACGTTCAGCTCGATGACGATCCCCGGACTCCGATCCAGCAAAGTGTCGGGGAAGAGTTCCGTCAGCACGACGGCGTGGTGACGATCTTGATGTTCTACCGTCACAGGGCTTCGCCTAAGCACCGCTACAATATTATCGAGGACTATGGTGGAAGGAGGCACCGCACACGGCTAAGAATATGATCACGTGGATCAACTTGTGTCTCTAGGGTGCCCCCTGCCCCCGTATATAAAGGAGCAAGGGAGGAGGAGGCCAGCCCTAGGAGGAGGGCGCGCCAAGGGGAGTCCTACTCCCACCGGGAGTAGGACTCCTTCTTTCCTAGTCCAACTAGGAGAAGGGGGGAAAGGAGGGAAGTGGAGAAGGAAGGGAGAGGGGGGCCGTGCCCCAAACCCCTTGTCCAATTCGGACTGGGCTTGGGAGGGGCGCGCGCCACCTCCTGGCTCCTTCCCACTAAAGCCCATTAAGGCCCAATACTCTTCCCCGCATTCCCGTAACTCCTCGGTACTCCGAAAAATACCCGAATCACTCGGAACCTTTCCGATGTCCGAATATAGTCGTCCAATATATCGATCTTTATGTCTCGACCATTTTGAGACTCCTCATCATGTCCCCGATCTCATCCGGGACTCCGAACTCCTTCGGTACATCAAAACTCATAAACTCATAATATAACTGTCATCGAAACCTTAAGCGTGCGGACCCTACGGGTTCGAGAACAATGTAGACATGACTGAGACACGTCTCCGGTCAATAACCAATAGCGGAACCTGGATGCTCATATTGGCTCCTACATATTCTACGAAGATCTTTATCGGTCAGACCGCATAACAACATACGTTGTTCCCTTTGTCATCGGTATGTTACTTGCCCGAGATTCGATCATCGGTATCTCAATCTCGTTACCGGCAAGTCTCTTTACTCATTCCGTAATACATCATCTCGCAACTAACTTATTAGTTGCAATGCTTGCAAGGCTTATGTGATGTGCATTACCGAGAGGGCCCAGAGATACCTCTCCGACAATCGGAGTGACAAATCCTAATCTCGAAATACGCCAACCCAACATGTACCTTTGGAGACTCCTATAGAGTACCTTTATAATCACCCATTTATGTTGTGACGTTTGGTAGCACACAAAGTGTTCCTCCGGCAAACGGGAGTTGCATAATCTCATAGTCATAGGAACATGTATAAGTCATGAAGAAAGCAATAGCAACATACTAAACGATCGGGTGCTAAGATAATGGAATGGGTCATGTAAATCAGATCATTCACCTAATGATGTGATCCCGTTAATCAAATAACAACTCTTTGTCCATGGTTAGGAAACATAACCATCTTTGATCAACGAGCTAGTCAAGTAGAGGCATACTAGTAACAATCTGTTTGTCTATGTATTCACACATGTATTATGTTTCCGGTTAATACAATTCTAGCATGAATAATAAACATTTATCATGATATAAGGAAATAAATAATAACTTTATTATTGCCTCTAGGGCATATTTCCTTCAGTTTGTTCATATCTGTGTTTGAAGACTTTGACTGAAGACTTTCTCAATTTCCTCAGTTCAATTTCTTCAGTCTATTTGTCTTCATCCTGTGTTATCCTGTGATTACGCTTCCTGTACTCTGTGCCCGTCTTCATTTCATCATGATGACTATGCTTGTATTCTATTATGTTTACTTTTGAGTACTCATTCCGCTGCTAGTAGTTCTTCGCTAAGAAATTTCCTCACCGGCAAATTCCTCAGTGAAGAATTTCATAAAAATCGCCTATTCACCCCCTAGTCGATATAACGCACTTTCAATTGGTATCAGAGTGAGGTACTCCCTTGTTCGGTGTGATTTTCGTTTAACCGCCTGGAGTTTTAGTTATGTCGACCGTAGGTGTGACGAAGGTGACATGCCCCATCTTTGACGGTCACGAGTATCCCAAGTGGAAGGCCATGATGAAGAAACGCCTCATGGCGATGAACAGCGAGTTGTGGACCATCACTGAGATTGGCCTGACTGATCTGTGCAAGATGGCGGATGCTGATCACATTGGCAAGTATACTCTTCTCAACCTCACGGCGAAGGATGTCATCTGCTCCAGTTTGTCACAAAATCAGTTCAGAAATATCATGCATCTCGATCATGCGAAGCTCATCTGGGACCGTCTCTCTGAGGTCTATGAAGGTCATCGAACCTGTCATGATCCTTGGTTTGAGGACTTTAAGGAATCTCTCAAAATGATGACATTCGAACCAGAATCATCATCTTCTGCATCATGCCTTATGGCAAAAGGTGCTGAGGTAACTGAATGCTACCTATCCGAGTCCAGTGATGATGAATCTGGTGATGAATTTGGACCCAGCTATGTCAAACTTGCTTCCCTTGCCACTAAACAACAAAGAGCTTTGGAAAAAGTTCACTATATGCTAAACAAAAGCGATGATATGTTGGGTGAAGAAATGGACAGTCAAAAGCTTTGGCTGATAGTCTTCAGAGACTTCATACTAAGTATGACACCCTTCAAGATCAACATAACACTCTCTTATCTGATCATGAGAAGCTTTCTTATGAATTTCTTCAAATAAAGTAAGACCTTGAGAAGCTAAGAGTGAGTTATGAAGATCTTCAGAAGGAGCGGGATTCATTACTTGCTCAACAAATCAGCGCTTCTCAGGAAGAATTTGTTCCTCCATGCTTGAAGTGCATTGAACGTGAATCTGCTAATTCTTCACCTGAATGTTCAAATGCTGCTAATGTTTCAAATTCTTCACGTGCCTTTGCTATCACTAATTCCTCATCTAAGGACATTGCTAGTATCACTAACGATGCAGGGCTGAAGGAATTGTACACGACAGGCATGTACAAAAGCCTCAAAGGGCACCAGGCTCTTTGTGATGTGCTTAAAAAGCAGATCCTCAACAGGAACCCTAGGAAAGAGGGTATCGCCTTTGTGAGAAAACTCAATGATGATGGTACATATTGGAAGCCTGAGCAGTACCCCAAAACTACATGGATTGCTGCAAAGGGACCTCCAGTTGGTCCATCTAACTTATCTGGATTTGCATGTGAATCTCCTCATTCTGATGATGAGTCAATTGACTCCAACTATAAGCTGTTCAAAAATCAGAATGGTGAAGTATTTGCTAGATTTGTTGGCACTAACTGCAGGAACGGCTCCCCTATGAAGAAAATCTAGGTTCCCAAAAGATGCCTTGAAAATCTTCAGGTGAATGTCATCATGACGCCACCTGTGATGAATAGGAACCCCAGATCAAATTCTTCATATGGACCAAATTCCTCATATGGATCAAAGTCCTCATATTTACATCATCGTGCTAACCCGTCTGTTTCGCAGGGAAGATCTAAGGATTATGGATATGTGCATTATTCTTCAAATCATTATGTCCATACTCTTATGCTTACTCTAACCCCTCTTATGTGAAACGAAATGGACTGGCTTCTATGCCATCCTTCTCGTATGGAGCTCGCAGAATGATGAACTCTTTGCCACCCCTTCAGATATGGGTGGTGAAGAAAAATAACTAATCTCTTCTACAGGGTCAGGTCTCCAGACGCACGTAATCGTCTGAAAAATTTGCTGGAGACCTAAGCATGCCTGATAGGACACAGGCTAATCATGAAGAAATGAACTTTCATTTCTCACGTCCTCATATTGCTTTATCAGTTCTTTTACTTGATAAAATTGATCTGATGAATTGATGTCATATTCTTCACTGATGAAGTATATGAGTTTGTAAGCTGCACTAATTCGTCTGCAGGATGATCAACCCAAAGCCACTGAGTGGGTCCTCGATAGTGGATGTACAAACCACATGACTGGTGACAAGAATCTATTGATGGATGCTCCGTTATCTCCGTCGCATCTGAAGCATATCATCTTTGCTGACAAAGGCAAAAGTCAGGTATTGGGTCTAGGTAAGATTGCGATTACAAAGGATCGACACATGGACAAAGTCATGCTTGTTGAGTCCTTAGGATACAACCTTATGTCTGTCTCAATGCTTTGTGATCTTGATATGGTTGTTGTCTTTGGCAAGTACCGTTGTGTTGTGGTTATGGAAGCTGACAATTCCAAAGTCTTCGAAGGCTTTAGGAGCGGAGACATGTATATTGTTGATTTCTCTACAGGACCACAACCAGCCGTGTGCTTACTTGCAAAAGCTTCAGAAGGCTGGCTCTGGCATCGACGACTTGGTGATGCAGGCATGAGAAATTTGCACACGCTTGCGAAGAAGAAGCATGTCATTGGCATCGAGAATGTCAAATTCCTCAAGGATCACCTATGCGGAGCCTGTGAAGCTGGGAAGATGACGAAGGCCAAGCATCCAGCGAAGACTATCATGACCACCACTCGCGCATTTGAATTGCTTCACATGGATCTCTTTGGTCCTAATCATTATTCTGCTATTTCAAATGAAGCATCTCAATATGGCTTTGTTATTGTTGATGATTATTCTCGCTACACATGGGTACATCTTGTTACTTACAAACATGATGTGCAGGAAGTCTTCAAACGATTTTCCACGAGGGCTTCAACCAACTTTGGTGTGAAGATCAAGCACATCAGAAGTGACAATGTCACTGAGTTCAAGAATTCTGGTCTTGATGACTATCTCAATGAACTTGGTACTACCCATGAGTTATCTTCTCCTTACACTCCTCAGCAGAATGGCGTCGTGGAGCACAAGAACATGACTCTTACTGAGATGGCTCGCACTATGCTTGATGAATACAAAACGCCTCGTCGTTTCTGGACTGAAGCAATTGATACTGCGTGCCACATCATCAACAGACACCTGAGGAAACTATCAAGTTCAAGGCTACTGAGGATGTCATTCCTACTGAAGAATCTGCTGAAGAATTCATTCCAGAACATGAAGAACGTCGAGCTAATGCACCTGAAGAAAATGGTGCTGAAGAAAACGCTGATCAAACTCTTCAACGACAACCAGCTCATCCTCACATTGCAAAAGAAGTGCAAGTTGAAAAGATCATCAATGACATCAAAGCGCCAGGTCTTCTCACACGCTCAAATGCTTCACATTTGTCTAACTTTTGTGGGCAGTATGCTTTTGTCTCTATTACAGAGCCCACTAAGGTAGATGAAGCATTTCTGGAGCCTGAGTGGATTCGGGCCATGCAAGAAGAATTACATCAGTTCAAGCTCAACAATGTCTGGGAACTGGTCAAACGTCCAGATCCTCGCAAGCACAATATCATCGGCACAA
The DNA here is from genome assembly GCF_003073215.2 of Triticum urartu. Classification (NCBI taxonomy): domain Eukaryota; kingdom Viridiplantae; phylum Streptophyta; class Magnoliopsida; order Poales; family Poaceae; genus Triticum; species Triticum urartu. The sequence continues at coordinate 648,979,367 of NC_053028.1, read as the reverse complement.
AGTGGATCTACCGCAACAAGCAAGATGAAAATGGCCTTATGGTGAGGAATAAGGCACGGCTTGTAGTTCAAGACTACACACAGGTTGAAGGAATTGATTTCGATGAAACTTTTGCACCTGTTGCTAGACTTGAGGCTATTCGCATATTACTTGCTTATGCTAACCATCATGATATCACTTTATATCAAATGGATGTGAAAAGTGCATTCCTCAATGGTAAGCTTGAGGAAGAAGTATATGTTGCTCAACCCCCAGGTTTTGAAGATCCAAAGAATCCTGACAAAGTCTTCAGACTCAACAAGGCCCTCTATGGCCTCAAGCAGGCCCCATGGGCTTGGTATGATACCTTGAAGGAACTCTTCATGAAGAAAGGCTTCAAACCCGGTTCACTCGACCCTACTCTTTTTACTAAATCTTATGATGGTGAATTGTTTGTGTGCCAAGTATATGTTGATGATATTATCTTTGGCTGTACAGACCAACGTTATAGTGATGAATTTGCCTATATGATGAGTGAAGAATATCAAATGTCTAGGATGGGAGAGTTGAAATTCTTCTTAGGTCTTCAAATTCGTCAACAACACAATGGCATATTCATCTCTCAGGAGAAATACCTCAAGGATGTACTGAGGAAATTCGGCATGCAAGATTGCAAAGGCGTCAAAATTCCTATGCCCACAAATGGCCATCTGTGCACTGATGAAAATGGTATTGACTTCGATCATAAGGTATACCGCTCTGTGATAGGTTCCTTATTGTACTTATGTGCATCTAGGCCAGATATAATGCTTAGTGTTTGCATGTGTGCCCGATTTCAAGCTGCATCGAAGGAATCACACCATAAGGCTGTGAAGCATATTCTTCGATATCTAGCTCACACACCAACACTTGGATTATGGTACCCCAAGGGCTCGGCTTTTGATCTTGTTGGATATTCTAACTCTGACTATGCTGGTGATCATGTGGATCGCAAGTCAACATCTGGTACATGTCATTTCCTCGGATGATCTTTGGTTTGTTGGTCCTCGAAGAAACAGAACTGCGTATCACTATCTACTGCTGAAGCTGAGTACATTGCCGCTGGTTCTTGCTGTGCCCAATTGCTATGGATGAAGCAAACTCTCAAGGACTACGGCGTCAACATGAAGAATGTGCCTCTCTTCTGTGACAATGAGAGTGCCATCAAGATTGCTCACAACCCAGTTCAGCACTCGAAGACAAAGCACATTCAGATTCGTCATCATTTTCTTCGTGATCATGTGTTGAACGGCGACATTTCTATTGAGCATGTCAAAACTGAAGAACAGCTAGTCGATATCTTCACAAAGCCCTTGGATGAGAAGAGATTTAGCAAGTTGCGGTGTGAGCTAAATATCCTAGAATCTTCGAATGTTCTTTGAAAAGGACACTCATCCTAACACTTATGCAAAATTGATGACTTAGATGTGCAACACATAAAGAAACGTTTTTCTTCAATCAATGAAGAATGACACTCTTAGTGTGAAGAAATTAATGAAGAATTTGATTCTCAGAACCCTACGATAATTGTACGCGGTGTCTTAAATCATCATTCTTATACGGTGGGTCACGCCACCACCAAAAGTTGAAATTCCTCAAATTATTCATATTCTTCAACTTTGCATAGTCTTCACTGGTTCCGTCGTTTTTCTTGATTGGCTATATATATATGAGTTTATGTCCTCTACAACATTCACTTATTGCTATTTCTTCAAGTTGGTTTTCTTCTAAGTGAATGTGATCGGACCCTTCCCCTCTATGCTATACTCAATCCAATCTGTTCACAAATTCTTCATGTGCGTTCTATTTGAAACTCGTTCAAAATCTTCACTGTGTCCTTGTCAGCTGAAGAAATTGCGAACGAAACTTTAAAACCTATCTTATCGAAATTTTCGGCTTTGCCGCTCAAAGCGTTCTGCATCCCACGATACACTTATCCACTCACCCACGATCTAACACGATCTCCACCTCTCACTACGTGGGTGACACGTGTCATGCGAATGAGAAGGGTCAGGGGCACGTTCGTCCAATTTCTTCGGGCGGGCAATTTTTCATCGTGGCTATAAATACCCCTCCTTCCCTTCCTCACTTCTTTTACTCCGCTCGATCTCTCTACAGCTCGAGCTTCTCAAATCCTAGCGCCGCCGCTACTTCATCGCCGCCGGTGAGGAAGAGCTTCACTGCCTCAACCTCGTCGCCAACGTACTCACGCCGACCGCGGAAATCTTCACTCCGCCGCCGTCGTAGCCGTCTTCCTCCGCCAAGTTAGGGCGTGGAAGATCTCCATCGACGAACTTCACATCTCCTCACTCCAGTTCGTCGTGTTCTTTGTCCAGGGTAATTAAAAGTTACTTTTACTACCCTTGTTGATTTGAATGATTATCTTCAAAATCTTCAAAGGTGTTTTTCTTCATAGATTCACACACTAAAACACCTCACATATTATCCGTTCTTAATTCGTTTCTCTAAGCCATGATTTTCTTCAAGATTCCTCAAATGTGTGGATTTTTAATCTACACATCTCTGGAACCTAAGACAAAGAACGCTTAGTGAAATTCTTCAAGACTCATCTGGTCAAATTACTCAAACTTGTTCTTTTTGGAAAACCTTCTGAGAACGCATATGACCTCCCCAAATTCCTCGCAACTATACTCTGTTCACAGGTACTCATGTCAGCTGCTGAATCACTAGGTTCTCATCAACTTAACTCATTTGCAGCGTTCCTCGAGGAAAAGTTGCATACTTCTTCAAAGAATTCAATTGTTCAAATTCCTCAACTGAAGAAAATGGCTGATTGTAAAAGGCCACAGAAGGGAGGAAAGAGGCCCGAGGTAAATACAGCGTTTGAGATCCCCGATGACATATATGCTAGGTAGTGCACACCTACTGAGGAAACCAAGAATGAGCGCAAAGTGCGCAAACAGAGGATAGAGAGGAGATGGGCAAGAGAATGGAGGGAGTACAGATATGTCACTCCTAAGTACATGAAGAAATTCGCACTCAATCCTCCATGCCCAATAGCTACATTGGCACCTGGCCAAATAGCAGATCCTACCAGCCTCAAGCGCGGTGAGGACTATCCTGATGAATGGGCCAAGCGCTAAGCCAAGCTGGCTAAGCAAGCCAGAGAAGCAGTGAGGAAATTCAATGAAGACTCTGCCGCTGCTGCCTCTGCTGAGGCCTCTACTGTCAAGCCAAAGAAGGCTATGTCTAAGAAGCCTGCGCGCAAGCCAAGTGGTTCACCAACAATGCCCTCAAGGCCAAGTTCCTCAGCAATGCCCTCACGGCCAGAATCATCAAAGTCCTCACGTCAAATTCCTCATGCTGCTCCTGTTCCTCCAAAGTCCTCAGCTCCTCTGCCAAAGCCTTCAGCTGTTCCGACTAAATCCTCAGCACCTGTGCATCTCGCCTCGTGCCAAAGGACTGCCGGCATCTCCATTGCCTTAGGTGTCTCAGCTAGTTCTTCAGCTGCACCAAGTTCCTCAGTTGTCCCCTCACTGCTGAAGACAAAGGCCACTGCTGGACGAGGTCCTCGCCCAAGTCCTCAAAAGAAGCAAGTCGCTTTCCAAGTGCCGTCTGATGAAGACGAAGATGATGATGATGATGAACTTGCAGAAATCATCAGAGACAGGCAAGTCAGGGCCGCTAGAGCCAAGGGATCATAGGTTCCACTACTTTTGGATCCCAAGCTGATCCTCGACTACATTGATGATTGGCACAAGGATCCCAACAATCCCATGCCTGACTTCAAGCTGACTCCTGGCCAGAGTCACATGCTGACCCACTTTATTCAAGAAGAAAAGTGGAAATTTGAGAAGGCCAGGCAGATCAAGAAAGCGCAGTACAAGAAAGAGCGCTATCTGAAGAAAAACGTTGTCTCTATGACAACTGAAGAACTTGTCACTATTCAGACTCAGATTAAGAAACTCAGTGATGACTTTGACGCATATCGCGCTGATTGGCTTGGAGCCAAGGTTCATTTTGTGAAACTTGCGGATAACTTCACTTCCAATGTTGCAGCCCCAACGCAATAGGAAATTCCTCAGGCTGAAGCATCTCCTCAGCCTACTGAAGAAAATGCCAGCATCGCTGATGACAATCAGGCTGCTGAAGATAATGTGAGTTCCAGGGCTGATGACTGCATTCCAACCGCTGAAGAAATTGCCAGGGCACCCACTAGTGGTGTGCCTAAAGAAAATCAACTAGATTCCTCAACTGCTCCTACACCAACTTCAACTCCAATCCTTCCATCTGCATCAGATGTGAAGAAGACCAAGGCTGCAGAGCGTGCTGTAGTGAAGAAAAGGAAAGCATCAGCTGCTTCAGATTCTTCAGCTCCGAAGAAAATGAAGCCTATGACAAGTTCATTTGCAAATCCGATTGATGATGTTCCCATCTCAACCAGGCCATCAAAGGACCTTGTTCTTTTGATGAAGAATATGTGATCCCCAGCGGATCTGATGAAGAAACTCCTTCTGCTGCTTCGTCTGAACCATTGGATGAAGAAATTGAAGTGGATGCGATTCCTTCAACACCTATCATCTCCTCGCATATGCCTCAGTTCATAGCTGAAGAGGCTGGCGTTGAAGAAATGGAAGATGAAGATATGGACATTGACTGCTCCACACCTGTAATCAGTGATGAATTTTGGGAAAGTCAGCATCCAAACTCACCAATGTTCACCCCTCTACAGCAAATTCCTCAGTCCCCCACACAAACTGTTCACATGGGCTCTGAAGAAACTCATCCCACTGCATCTGTCCATGAGGAAATTCCAGCCACTAGCGCTGAAGAAACTGCTGCTGTTGAACAACCAACGACGCAGACTGCCACTGAGGAGGAACCAGAAATTCCTCAGCCTGAAGAACCTGCGATTGAGATTGCTGAGGTCGTGATGCAACTCACTGACACTGCTCTGCCGAAGCCAAAGGATCCTTTCTCACGCAAGCAAAATTTCAAGGCTGATGATTTCTTCGGTGAGCACGTATTCTTCGAAGATTACAACCCATATGACTCTGCTCGCATTAGGAAGAGGCGTTTCTGGACTGCCAGTAAAGCCAATTTCTATTCCTCAGTGTTATTCAACAAGGAGAAGATCTTCTACCATGAGCATATTCCTCACGTGGATATGGAATCTCTGCCGTGCTTCGCACCAGTCCTCAGTGTTCTTCACGACGCTGGACTGCTCAACTTTTGCTCTGACATCTGCGATTGAAATAAAGAACTGATTCTTCAATTCTATGCAACGCTGCACATCACCGGAGACGCTGAAGATGTGAATTCGCCCTATAGTGAGTCGTATTACAATTCACTGGCCGTCGTTTTACAACGTCGTGACTGGGAAAACCCTGGCGTTACCCAACTTAATCGCCTTGCAGCACATCCCCCTTTCGAAGAAGCTCGCTGCATCTACAGTGAACCTGAGCTCACACTGTTGGAAATATGCCCTAGAGGCAATAATAAAAGGATTATTATTATATTTCCTTGTTCATGATAATTGTCTTTTATTCATGCTATAATTGTGTTATCCGGAAATCGTAATACATGTGTGAATACATAGACACCAACATGTCCCTAGTAAGCCTCTAGTTGACTAGCTCGTTGATCAACAGATAGTCATGGTTTCCGGACTATGGACATTGGATGTCATTGATAACGAGATCACATCATTAGGAGAATGATGTGATGGACAAGACTCAATCCTAAACATAGCACAAGATCGTATAGTTCGTTTGCTAGAGTTTTTCCAATGTCAAGTATCTTTTCCTTAGACCATGAAATCGTGTAACTCCCGAATACTGTAGGGGTGCTTTGGGTGTACCAAACGTCACAACATAACTGGGTGACTATAAAGGTATACTACAAGTATCTCCGAAAGTATCTGTTGGGTTGACACGGATCAAGATTGGGATTTGTCACTCCATATGACGGAGAGGTATCTCTGGGCCCACTCGGTAATTCATCATCATAATGAGCTCAAAGTGACCAAGTGTCTGGTCACGGGATCATGCATTACGGTACGAGTAAAGTGACTTGCCAGTAACGAGATTGAACGAGGTATTGGGATACCGACGATCGAATCTCGGGCAAGTAACGTACCGATTGACAAAGGGAATTGTATACGGGGTTGCTTGAATCCTCGACATCATGGTTCATCCGATGAGATCATCGAGGAGCATGGGGGGGCCAACATGGGTATCCAGATCCTGCTGTTGGTTATTGACCGGAGAGTCGTCTCGGTCATGTCTACATGTCTCCCGAACCCGTAGGGTCTACACACTTAAGGTTCGGTGACGCTAGGGTTGTAGAGATATGAGTATGCAGTAACCCGAAAGTTGTTCGGAGTCCCGGATGAGATCCCGGACGTCACGAGGAGTTCCGGAATGGTCCGGAGGTGAAGAATTATATATAGGAAGTGCAGTTTCGGCCATAGGGAGAGTTTCGGGGGTCAGCGGTATTGTACCGAGACCACCGGAAGGGTCCCGGGGGTCCACCGGGTGGGGCCACCCATTCCGGAGGGCCTGATGGGCTGAAGTGGGGAGGTAACCAGCCCATAGTGGGCTGGTGCGCCCCCCTTTGGGCCCCCCATGCGCCTAGGGTTGGGAACCCTAGGGGAGGGGGCGCCTCCACTTGCCTTGGGGGGGGTACTCCACCCCCTTGGCCGCCGCCCTCCCTAGGAGATCCCATCTCCTAGGGCCGGCGCACCCCCTAGGGGGCCTATATAAATTGGGGAGGGCAGCCGCACCTCAAGCCTTGGCGCCTCCCTCTCCCCTGCTACACCTCTCCCTCTCGCAGAAGCTCGGCGAAGCCCTGCTGCGTTCACTGCTGCATCCACCACCACGCCGTCGTGCTGCTGGATCTCCGTCAACCTCTCCTTCCCCCTTGCTGGATCAAGAAGGAGGAGACGTCATCCGCTCCGTACGTGTGTTGAACGCGGAGGTGCCGTCCGTTCGGCACTTGGTCATCGGTGATTTGGATCATGGCGAGTACGACTCCATCATCCCCGTTCTCTTGAATGCTTTCGCTCACGATCTACAAGGGTATGTAGATGCACTCCCCTCTCGTTGCAAGATGACTCCATAGATAGATCTTGGTGAAACGTAGAGAAATTTTTTTGTTTTCTGCAACGTTAACCAACAGTGGTATCAGAGCTAGGTCTATGCGTGGTTACTATGCACGACTAGAACACAAAGTAGTTGTGGGCGTCGATATTGCCAATTTGCTTGCCGTTACTAGTCTTATCTTGATTCGGCGGCATCGTGGGATGAAGCGGCCTGGACCAACCTTACACGTACGCTTACGTGAGACCGGTTCCACCGACTGACATGCATTAGTTGCATAAGGTGGCTGGCGGGTGTCTGTCTCTCCCACTTTACTCGGATTGGATTCGATGAACAGGGTCCTTATGAAGGGTAAATAGAAATTGGCAATTCACGTTGTGGTTTTGGCGTAGGTAAGAAAACGTTCTTGCTAGAACCCTATTGCAGCCACATAAAAACTTGCAACAACAATTAGAGGGCGTCTAACTTGTTTTTGCAACATGTGTTTTGTGATGTGATATGGCCAAAGTTGTGATGAATCATGAATGATATATATGTGATGTATGAGATCATGTTCTTGTAATAGGAATCATGACTTGCATGTCGATGAGTATGACAACCGGCAGGAGCCATAGGAGTTGTCTTTATTTTTTGTATGACCTGCGTGTCAGTGAGAAACGCCATGTAAATTACTTTACTTTATTGCTAAACGTGTTAGCCATAGTAGTAGAAGTAATGGCGAGCAACTTCATGGAGACACGATGATGGATATCATGATGATGGAGATCATGGTGTCATGCCGGTGACAAGATGATCATGGAGCCCCAAAATGGAGATCAAAGGAAGCTATATGATACTGGACATATCATGTCACTATTATTTGATTGCATGTGATGTTTATCATGTTTTTGCATCTTGTTTACTTAGAACGATAGTAGTAAATAAGATGACCCCTCATAATAATTTCAAGAAAGTGTTCCCCCTAACTGTGCACCATTGGGATAGTTCGTTGTTTCGAAGCACCACGTGATGATCGGGTGTGATAGATTCCAACGTTCACATACAACGGGTGTAAGACAGATTTACACATGCAAACACTTAGGTTGACTTGACGAGCCTAGCATGTACAGACATGGCCTCGGAACACACAAGACCGAAAGGTCGAGCATGAGTCGTATAGAAGATACGATCAACATGAAGATGTTCACCGATGTTGACTAGTCCGTCTCACGTGATGATCGGACACGGCCTAGTTAACTCGGATCATGTTATACTTAGATGACTGGAGGGATGTCTATCTGAGTGGGAGTTCATTGAATAATTAGATTAGATGAACTTAATTATCATGAACTTAGTCTAAAATCTTTACAACATGTCTTGTAGATCAAATGGCCAACGTTGTCCTCAACTTCAACGCGTTCCTAGAGAAAACCAAGCTGAAAGACGATGGCAGCAACTATACGGACTGGGTCCGGAACCTGAGGATCATCCTCATAGCTGCCAAGAAAGATTATGTCCTATAAGCACCGCTAGGTGAAGCACCTGCTCTCCCTGCAGAACAAGACGTTGTGAACGCTTGGCAGACACGTGCTGATGATTACTCCCTCGTTCAGTGCGGCATGCTTTAGAGCTTAGAACCAGGGCTCCAACAGCATTTTGAGAGACACGAAGCATATGAGATGTTCGAAGAGCTGAAAATGGTTTTTCAAGCTCATGCCCGGGTCGAGAGATATGAAGTCTCCGACAAGTTCTTCAGCTGTAAGATGGAGGAAAACAGTTCTGTCAGTGAGCACATACTCACTATGTCTGGGTTACATAACTTCTTGACTCAGCTGGGAGTTAATCTCCCGGATGACGCGGTCATTGACAGAATCCTTCAGTCGCTTCCACCGAGCTACAAGAGCTTTGTGATGAACTTCAATATGCAGGGGATGGAAAAGACCATTCCTGAAGTATTTGCAATGCTGAAATCAGCAGAGGTAGAAGTCAAAAAGGAACATCAAGTGTTGATGGTGAATAAAACCACTAAGTTCAAGAAAGGCAAGGGTAAGAAGAACTTCAAGAAGGACGGCAAGGGAGTTGCCGCGCCCGGTAAGCAAGCTGTCGGGAAGAAGCCAAAGAATGGACCCAAGCCCGAGACTGAGTGCTTTTATTGCAAGGGAAGTGGTCACTGGAAGCGGAACTGCCCCAAATACTTAGCGGACAAGAAGGCCGGCATCACAAAAGGTATATGTGATATACATGTAATTGATGTGTACCTTACCAGTACTCGTAGTAGCTCCTGGGTATTTGATACCGGTGCAGTTTCTCATATTTGTAACTCAAAGCAGGAGCTGCGGAATAAGCGGAGACTGGCGAAGGACGAGGTGACGATGCGCGTCGGGAATGGTTCCAAGGTCGATGTGATCGCCGTCGGCATGCTACCTCTACATTTACCTACGGGGTTAGTTTTAAACCTCAATAATTGTTATTTAGTGCCAGCTTTGAGCATGAACATTGTATCAGGATCTCGTTTAATTCGAGATGGCTACTCATTTAAATCCGAGAATGATGGTTGTTCTATTTATGTGAGAGATATGTTTTATGGTCATGCTCCGATGGTGAATGGTTTATTCTTAATAAATCTCGAGCGTAATGCTACACATATTCATAGTGTGAATACCAAAAGATGTAAGGTTGATAATGATAGTCCCACATACTTGTGGCACTGCCGCCTTGGTCACATAGGTGTCAAACGCATGAAGAAGCTTCATGCAGATGGACTTTTAGAGTCTCTTGATTACGAATCATTTGACACGTGCGAACCATGCCTCATGGGTAGACCAAGACTCCGTTCTCAGGAACAATGGAGCGAGCAACCAACTTATTGGAAATCATACATACTGATGTGTGCGATCCAATGAGTGTTGAGGCTCGCGGTGGCTATCGTTATGTTCTCACCCTCACTGATGACTTGAGTAGATATGGGTATGTTTATTTAATGAAACATAAGTCTGAGACCTTTGAAAAGTTCAAGGAATTTCAGAGTGAGGTTGAGAATCAACATGACAGGAAAATCAAGTTCTTGCGATCAGATCGTGGGGGAGAATACTTGAGTCACGAATTTGGCACACACTTACGAAAATGTGGAATAGTTTCACAACTCACGGCGCCTGGAACACCTCAGCGTAATGGTGTGTCCGAACATCATAATCGCACTCTATTAGATATGGTGCGATCTATGATGTCTCTTACCGATTTACCGCTATCATTTTGGGGCTATGCTTTAGAGACTGCCGCATTCACTTTAAATAGGGCTCCGTTGAAATCCGTTGAGACGACACCGTATGAATTATGGTTTGGGAAGAAACCTAAGCTATCGTTTCTAAAAGTTTGGGGATGCGATGCTTATGTCAAGAAACTTCAACCTGAAAAGCTCGAACCCAATTCGGAAAAATGCATCTTCATAGGATACCCTAAAGAAACTATTGGTTATACCTTCTACCTCAGATCCGAAGGCAAGATCTTTGTTGCCAAGAATGGATCCTTTCTAGAGAAGGAGTTTCTCTCGAAAGAAGTAAGTGGGAGGAAAGTAGAACTTGATGAAGTGTTACCTCTTGAACCGGAAAATGGCGCAACTCGAGGAAATGTTCCTGAGGTGCCTGTACCGACTAGAGAGGAAGTTAATGATGATGATCATGAAACTTCAGATCAAGTTGCTACTGAACTTTGTAGGTCCACAAGGACACGTTCCGCACCAGAGTGGTACGGCAACCCTGTCTTGGAAATCATGTAGTTAGACAACGGTGAACCTTTGAACTATGAAGAAGCGATGGCGGGCCCGGATTCCGACAAATGGCTGGAAGCCATGAAATCCGAGATAGGATCCATGTATGAAAACGAATTATGGACTTTGACTGACTTGCCTGTTGAGCGGCGAGCCATAGAAAATAAATGGATCTTTAAGAAGAAGACAGACGCGGATGGTTGACCATCTATAAAGCTCGGCTTGTCGCTAAGGGTTATCGACAAGTTCAAGGGGTTGACTACGATGAGACTTTCTCACCCGTAGCGAAGCTGAAGTCCGTCCGAATCATGTTAGCAATTGCCGCATTCTATGATTATGAGATATGGCAAATGGACATCAAAACAACATTCCTTAATGGTTTCCTTAAGGAAGAATAGTATATGATGCAGCCGGAAGGTTTTGTCGATCCTAAGAATGCTGACAAGGTGTGCAAGCTCCAACGCTCGATTTATGGGCTGGTGCAAGCATCTCGGAGTTGGAACATTCGCTTTGATGAGATGATCAAAGCGTTTGGGTTTATGCAGACTTATGGAGAAGCCTGCGTTTACAAGAAAGTGAGTGGGAGCTCTGTAGCATTTCTCATATTATATGTAGATGACATACTTTTGATGGGAAATGATATAGAACTTTTGGACAACATTAAGGCCTACTTGAATAAGAGTTTTTCAATGAAGGACCTTGGAGAAGCTGCTTATATATTAGGCATCAAGATCTATAGAGATAGATCAAGACGCCTCATAGGTCTTTCACAAAGCAAATACCTTGATAAGATATTGAAGAAGTTCAATATGGATCAGTCTAAGAAGGGGTTCTTGCCTGTGTTGCAAGGTGTGAAATTGAGCTCAGCTCAATGTCCGACCACGGTAGAAGATATAGAAGAGATGAGTGTCATCCCCTATGCCTCAGCCATAGGGTCTATTATGTATGCCATGCTGTGTACCAGACCTGATGTAAACCTTGTCGTAAGTTTGGTAGGAAGGTACCAAAGTAATCCCGGCAAGGAACACTGGACAGCGGTCAAGAATATCCTGAAGTACCTGAAAAGGACTAAGGACATGTTTCTTGTTTATCAAGGTGACGAAGAGCTCGTCGTAAAGGGTTACGTCGACGCTAGCTTCGACACAGACCTAGATGACTCTAAGTCACAAACCGGATACGTGTATATGTTGAATGGTGGAGCAGTAAGCTGGTGCAGCTACAAGCAGAGCGTCGTGGCAGGATCTACATGTGAAGCGGAGTACATGGCAGCCTCGGAGGCAGCGCATGAAGCAATTTGGGTGAAGGAGTTCATCACCGACCTAGAAGTCATACCCAATGCGTCGGGGCCGATCAAACTCTTCTGTGACAACACTAGAGCTATTGCACTTGCCAAGGAGCCCAGGTTTCACAAGAAGACCAGGCACATTAAGCGTCGCTTCAACTCCATTCGTGAAAATGTTCAAGATGAAGACATAGATATTTGTAAAGTACATACGGATCTGAATGTCGCAGATCCGTTGACTAAACCTCTCCCTAGGGCAAAACATGATCAACACCAGAACTCTATGGGTGTTCGATTCATCACAATGTAACTAGATTATTGACTCTAGTGCAAGTGGGAGACTGTTGGAAATATGCCCTAGAGGCAATAATAAAAGGATTATTATTATTATATTTCCTTGTTCATGATAATTGTCTTTTATTCATGCTATAATTGTGTTATCTAGAAATCGTAATACATGTGTGAATACATAGACACCAACATGTCCCTACTAAGCCTCTAGTTGACTAGCTCGTTGATCAACAGATAGTCATAGTTTCCGGACTATGGACATTGGATGTCATTGATAATGAGATCACATCATTAGGAGAATGATGTGATGGACAAGACTCAATCCTAAACATAGCACAAGATCGTGAGACCTTAGACCATGAGATCGTGTAACTCCCGGATACCGTAGGGGTGCTTTGGGTGTACCAAACGTCACAACATAACTGGGTGACTATAAAGGTATACTACGGGTATCTCCGAAAGTATCTGTTGGGTTGACACGGATCAAGACTGGGATTTGTCACTCCATATGACGGAGAGGTATCTCTGGGCCCACTCGGTAATGCATCATCATAATGAGCTCAAAGTGACCAAGTGTCTGGTCACGGGATCATGCATTACGGTACGAGTAAAGTGACTTGCTGGTAACGAGATTGAACGAGGTATTGGGATACCGACGATCGAATCTCGGGCAAGTAACGTACCGATTGACAAAGGGAATTGTATACGGGGTTGCTTGAATCCTCGACATCGTGGTTCATCCGATGAGATCATCGAGGAGCATGTGGGGGCCAACATGGGTATCCAGATCCTGCTGTTGGTTATTGACCGGAGAGTCGTCTCGGTCATGTCTACATGTCTCCCGAACCCGTAGGGTCTACACACTTAAGGTTCGGTGACGCTAGGGTTGTAGAGATATGAGTATGCAGTAACCCGAAAGTTGTTCGGAGTCCCGGATGAGATCCCGGACGTCGCGAGGAGTTCCGGAATGGTCCAGAGGCGAAGAATTATATATAGGAAGTGCAGTTTCGGCCATCAGGAGAGTTTCGGGGGTCAGCGGTATTGTACCGGGACCACCGGAAGGGTCCCGGGGGTCCACTGGGTGGGGCCACCCATTCCAGAGGGCCTCATGGGCTGAAGTGGGGAGGGAACCAGCCCATAGTGGGCTGGTGTGCCCCCCTTTGGGCCCCCCATGCGCCTGGGGGTGGGAACCCCAGGGGGGGGGGCGCCCCCCCTTGCCTTGGGGGGGGGGGGGTACTCCACCCACTTGGCCGCCGCCCCCCCTAGGAGATCCCATCTCCTAGGGCCGGCGCACCCCCCTAGGGGGCCTATATAAAGGGGGGAGGGCAGCCGCACCTCAAGCCTTGGTGCCTCCCTCTCCCCTGCTACACCTCTCCCTCTCGCAGAAGCTCGGCGAAGCCCTGCTGCATTCACTGCTGCATCCACCACCACGCCGTCGTGCTGCTGGATCTCCATCAACCTCTCCTTCCCCCTTGCTAGATCAAGAAGGAGGAGACGTCATCCGCTCCGTACATGTGTTGAACGCGGAGGTGCCGTCCGTCGGCACTTGGTCATCGGTTATTTGGATCACGGCGAGTACGACTCCATCATCCCCGTTCTCTTGAAAGCTTCCGCTCACGATCTACAAGGGTATGTAGATGCACTCCCCTCTCGTTGCTAGATGACTCCATAGATAGATCTTGGTGAAACGTAGAGAAATTTTTCTGTTTTCTGCAACATTACCCAACACACACATCATTACATGCAGGTGCTGATGAAACCTTTGAAGCCAGGTCAAGCACCAAGAACCAAATTCCTCTTGAAGGAAATGTTGTACGTGCCCAGAACTGTCTATCGTATTCTTACGAGGACAATCAGTCCCATCAAAGGCCACGACTCATCTGATGAGGAAATTGTTGGCATCATGAAGAATATGGTATTCAACATCGTTCATGGAATTCCTGTCAATTTTCACGATTTCTTCATGAGGACTATGGCCAATGTTGCACTGTCTCTGTTTGAGCTGAAGCCTTATGCACCTTGGATCATGAGATTCCTCGGGACAAGGTCTTCACTCAAGTACAAAGCTGATTTCCAGAATCACCTTAGCTACTTGCCCCCCATTGAAGTCCTCAACCAGACATATTCCTCAGTTGATGGAAAGGGAAAGGCACCAGCTGTAATAGATGAAGGCATTCGTCCATTGGACGGTCAGTTTCACAAAGCTGCATCTTATTCCACCAATGATGACTCTGCCACACACGACTTTGCCAATGCACCTAGGTCCACTCCTCAAGCCACTGCTCCGCGCATGATGACTGACCGTGAACTTCTGCTTAGTCTTCACCAGAAGGTGGATCGAAATCACAAATGGGTTAAGCGTCAGTTTGGTTCACTTCTTCACAACATGACTGCCACACACAATGTAGTGAAGAAAACCACTACTACCTCCATCAAGTCTTCGGTCGCACCTGGGCAATCCTGTCACATCTGTATGGTGAAGAAGATCTGAAGAACATGGGTCTCAAAGAAGTTTTTGACTGGTCTGCACCTCCACTGAAGAAATTCAAGAAGGTCCAGGTTCCTTCTCTGGTGGTTAGCTCATTTTCTTCATCGCGCGACACTGATGAACATGAAGATTTGGACGACACTGCGGCAGGCCCTACATCAACAAACGACCCCAACAACGCTGGCGCTCCTTCTTCAACATGACTATCTTCAGGGGCGTTAGTCCTCATTTTCGATCCTTTTGGTCATTCGATGACAAAGGGGGAGAAATATGAGTTAGTCTTCAAGCGGGTCTACTATATGGGCGTGTTTTTGCTAAGTTACAACTCTCGTTCTTCTGAAACTTTATTGGATCGAGTTGTAATCTTAAACCCGATGGTGCTCTGATACTTTTGATGCACTGTGCTCTGATACTTTTGATGCACTATTCTGCATGCTTATTCCTCGGTAATATTATTGCACGCATGCTGAATCATCAGGCACCATATTTCATCATGCATTTCAAATTCTTCATATTATATGTTAAATGCGTGTATGAATTACAAGATATAGGGGGAGATCTCCATGATTCAACTCTTCAAGTGTGCATTGCTTCATAAGCAAAATCCTCACTATGCACATCTTCAGGGGGAGTTCTTCTATATCTTACAATCAAATTCCTCAATATCAGTAGTTACACTTCATATGTTTATCCCCGTTGAAAACTTAATCTATATTGTCATCAATCACCAAAAAGGGGGAGATTGTAAGTGCATCTAGTGCCCCTTAGTGATTTTGGTGTATTGAAGACTTATAGGTTAAGGGACTAATGTGTTTGTGAGTGTACACCGGTCTATAAGTCTATGAGGAGTTTGATATTTACAGGAAAAGTCGACCCGTAAAAATGAATATCTTCGACTGAAGATTTTGATATTTCTGAAGACTTTCATGAAGACTTTGAAAGTGAAGAAATTGGTGTGTCCGTGAAGACTTGATATTCATGCGAGGAATATGAAGCTTGAAGACTTTCGTTTTCACAGTTTTGTTTCTCTCTTTCTTGAGTCATAGGAAACACCGTACTGTTAAAGGGGGTCGAGGAAATACTAAGAAAAAATTTCCATGTGATGCTCAACTCAAAATCCTACACCTACCAATCCCTTCGAGTGAAGCCATTGGAAATCTCATACAGTTCAGACAATTTCTTCAGGGACAGAGACGAAGTTCTTCTGGTCTCTGAGGAATTTGTCCTGACTGAGGAGTTAGGAATTCGCCAGTGCGGATTGCCTACACAGTGAGGAACATGATAGCCCTGAGGATTTTGCTACTCAAAATTCCGACCGTTGCTGTGCTATGCACCAGCTGTCCCAAAATATCTATCCACCTAACGGTCATATCATTGAAGGGAATTTATGTCTTATCATGTCGGGCTGCTCCCTAGGCTATAAAAAGCCACCCCCTACAACCACTAGCTGGTTGGCTGCTCCAAGAGAAACTGACCCTTGTCATTTGAGAGCAACCCATCCTCTAAGGACTTTGAGCGAAAATCATCAAGTGAGGAAAACCCAAAACCCAAACACCTACAAACCCCAAGTGATTGAGCATCACTGAAGAGATAGATCCTGAGTGGATCCGACGCTTGTTACCTTTGAAGATTGTGCTTCTTCCAGACGGTTAGGCGTCATGGTCTAGAGCATCCAAGAGGAATTGTGGATCGCCGAGTGACCAAGTTTGTGAAGGTTTGGAAGTCGCCAGAAGACTTACCACGAGTGATTGGACGAGGTCTGTGTGACCTTAGTTCAAGGAGAATACGGTGAGGACTGGGTGTCCTGAGCTGCGTGTTCAGGACTGGGTGTCCGGGACTGTGTGTCCTCGAGTTTAAATACTCAGCCGCTCGAACCAGACGTACAACTGAGACAGCAGTTGGAACTGGTCTACCAAATCATTGTCTTCACCAAGCTTACTGGTTCTATTTCCTCAACTCTTTCATTTCCTCATAACTGTGTTGTGTGTTTGTTCATATCTGTGTTTGAAGACTTTGACTGAAGACATTCTCAATTTCCTCAGTTCAATTTCTTCAGTCTGTTTGTCTTCATCTTGTGTTATCCTGTGATTACGCTTCCTGTACTCTGTGCCTGTCTTCATCATCATGATGACTATGCTTGTATTCTGTTATGTTTACTTTTGAGTACTCATTCCGCTGCTAGTTGTTCTTCGCTAAGGAATTTCCTCACCGACAAATTCCTCAGTGAAGAATTTCATAAAAATCGCCTATTCACCCCCCTCTAGTCGATATAACGCACTTTCAGACACTCTTCCTAACCCACTTTCAATAATATTGCAAACACGATTATCAATCTCATATTCATCATGGGGTTTAAATAAATTTTCAAGATCATAAGAAGAATCACCCCTATCATAATCATTGCAAAGAGTAGTAGACATAGGAAAACTAGCATCCCCAAGCTTAGGGTTTTTCATCTTATTAGCACAATTGACATCAAGAGAATTTATAATAAAATCATTGCAATCATGCTTTTTATTCAAAGATCTATCATGAGTCACTTCATAAAGCACTTCATCACGATTTTTAGATTTACGGATTTCAGGCAAAAGCTTATAAAGATAATCTAGTGCATCCAAATCACTAGGAATTGGTTCATCATAATTGGATCCCTTAAAAAGATTGGCAAGTGGATGAGGATCCATAGATCTTAAGTTCTTTGTTTAGTAATAAATAAACAACTATTCCAACCATACGAGCAAACAAGAAACGGGCAAAAAGAGGCAAATAGAGAAAGAGAGGGAGGATATATAGTGAGAGGGCGAATAAAACGGCAAGGGTGAATTGGGGGAGAGGAAAACGAGAGGCAGATGGCAAATAATGTAATGCGGAAGATAGGGATTGTGATGGGTACTTGGTATGTTGACTTTTTGCATAGACTCCCCGGCAACGGCGCCAGAAATCCTTCTTGCTACGTCTTGAGCTTGCGTTGGTTTTCCCCGAAGAGGAAGGGATGATGCAGCAGAGTAGCGTAAGTATTTCCCTCAGTTTTTGAGAACCAAGGTATCAATCCAGTAGGACGCCATGCGCAAGTCCCTCATACCTACACAACACAAAGAGCTCAATGCAACCAACGCGATTAGGGGTTGTCAATCCCTTCACGGTCACTTACGGAAGTGAGATCCGATAGATAATATTTTTGGTATTTTTGATATAAAGATGCAAAGTGAAAAGTAAAAGGCAAAGTAAAAACAAAACAAGATTAAAGTGATGGAGATTGATATGATGAGAATAGACCCGGGGCCATAGGTTTCACTAGTGGCTTCTCTCGAGAGCATAAGTTTTCTACGGTGGGTGAACAAATTACTGTTGAGCAATTGACAGAATTGAGCATAGTTATGAGAATATCTAGGCATGATCATGTATATAGGCATCACGTCCGTGACAAGTAGATCGAAACGATTCTGCATCTACTACTATTACTCCACTCATCGACCGCTATCCAGCATGCATCTAGAGTATTAAGTTAAAAACAGAGTAACGCTTGAAGCAAGATGACATGATGTAGAGAGATAAATTCATGCAATATGAAATAAACCCCATCTTGTTATCCTCGATGGCAACGATACAATACGTGTCTTGCTGCCCCTTCTGTCACTGGGAAAGAACACCGCAAGATCGAATCCAAAGCTAAGCACTTCTCCCATGGCAAGAACTACCAATCTAGTTGGCCAAACCAAACGGATAATTCAAAGAGACTTGCAAAGATAACCAATCATACATAAAAGAATTCAAAGAAGATTCAAATATTGTTCATAGATAGACTTGATCATAAACCCACAATTCATCGGTCTCAACAAACGCACCGCAAAAGAAGAAGATTACATCGAATAGATCTCCACAAGAGAGGGGGAGAGCATTGTATTGAGATCCAAAAAGAGAGAAGAAGCCATCTAGCTACTAACTATGGACCCGAAGGTCTGAGGTAAACTACTCACACTTCATCGGAGGGGCTATGATGATGTAGAAGCCCTCCGTGATGACGTCCCTCTCCGGCGGAGCTCCGGAACAGGCCCCAAGATGGGATCTCGTGGATACAGAAAGTTGCGGCGGTGGAATTAGGTTTTTGGCTCCCCTTCTGATCGTTTGGGGGTACGTGGGTATATATAGGAGGAAGGAGCACGTCGGTGGAGCACCGAGGGGCCCACGAGGTAGGGGCACGCCCTGTAGGGAGGGGCACCCCCTACCCTCGTGACCGCCTCCGGTACTTCTTGGAGTAGGGTCATAGTCTCCTGGGTCTTATCCGAGAAGAAAATCACGTTCCAAAAAGGATTTTTCTGTTTGGACTCCGTTTGATATTCTGTTTCTTCGAAACACTGAAATAGGCAAAAAAAGCAATTCTGGGCTGGGCCTCCGGTTAATAGGTTAGTCCCAAAAATAATATAAAAGTGGAAAATAAATCCCAATATAGTCCAAAACAGTAGATAATATAGCATGGAGCAATCAAAAATTATAGATACGTTGGAGACGTATCACATACCTTTTATGCCATGCTTACTGTTTACTCGTGGATAAGTCTAATCGGAAAAGTGCTAATATTTCCAACAATCCAAAAACCTTATTTTAGGCACTTTTCGATTCAAGGCTTTGCTGCTACTCTAAAACCAGAAAAGTTTACCGGGACGCATTTTAAGCGTTGGCTGACTAGGACCACCTTGTGGCTCACAGCGATGAACGTGTTCTGGGTTGGTGGTGTGTCCCTCACAGAAATGATTGCTCCTGATCAGGAGAAGGCATTTAGGGAGGCAACCACAATCTTTCTGGGAGCAGTTCTGAGTGTGATTGGAGACAAGTTGGTTGATGCCTATATTCATATGGGTGTTGCCATAAAATTGTGGGATGCACTCGATGTCATATTCGGCGCAACTGATGCTTGCAGTGAGCTGTATGCCATGGAGCAGTTCCATGATTACAGGATGGTTGATAACCGTTCTGTATTGGACCAGGCTCATGAGATACAGTGCATTGCTAAGGAGCTGGAGCTCCTGAAGTGTGAGCTACTGGACAAGTTTGTCGCGGGTTGCATTATTGCAAAACTCCCTCCTAGTTGGAGGAACTTTGCTACTTCTCTCAAGCACTTGAGACGTGAATTCTCTGTTGAGGATGTCATTGGTCATCTCAGTGTTGAGCAGAACTCGAGAGCAAAGGACTCACACGTTAAAGGGGTGGAGGGTTCTTCTAGCGCCAATGTGGTGCAGAAGAACTTCCACAAGTTCAAGGGAAAGAACTCTGTCCAGCAGAATACTACCTTTAAGAAGAAGGGTAAGAAGAAAGACAAAAGGAGAGACGGCTGCTTTACTTGTGGTTCAGATGAACATTGGGCAAACAAGTGCCCAAACAAGTACAAGAAGCTAGCACATGACTCTAAGTCTGTAAATGTCACTCTGAGCAACAATGATGCGGCATCTGGGTATGGTAATCTGTTTACCATACTTTCAGTTTGTCAGTCCATCGATTGGTGGATTGACACTGGGGCCAATATTCATGTGTGTGTTGATGTGTCTTTGTTTTCTTCCTACCAGGTCGCACGAGATTGTTCCGTCCTGATGGGGAATGGCTCGCATGCTTCTGTTCACGGTGTTGGCATGGTAGATCTGAAGTTTACTTCGGGAAAGATCGTGCAACTGAAGAACGTGCAACATGTCCCCGCCATAAGGAAGAGTCTCATTAGTGGCTCCCTTCTATGTAAAGAAGGGTTTAAGTTAGTATTTGAGTCTAACAAAGTAGTCGTATCTCGGTATGGACTATTTGTTGGAAAAGGATATGAGTGTGGTGGTTTGTTCTGCCTTTCCGTGGAGGATTTCTATAATAGAGTCGTGAACCAAATTCATTCTAATGTGAACGAATCTGAGGTTTGGCATTCACGTCTTTGTCACATAAATTTCGGTTGTATGACACGGCTAGCTAAGATGAACTTAATCCCGAGTTTCACTTTATCCAAAGACTCTAAGTGCCATGCATGTGTGCAAGCTAAGCAACCTCGTAAGCCTCACAAGCCTGCGAAGGAGAGACACCTGGCACCTCTAGAGCTCATACATTTAGATCTCTGTGAGATGAATGGTGTGTTGACTAAAGGTGGAAAGAAATACTTCATGACTCTGATTGATGATTCCACTAGATTCTGCTATGTGTATTTGTTAAATACTAAGGATGAGGCTCTACACTACTTTAAAGTCTATAAGGCTGAAGTTGAGAACCAACTTGAGAAGAAAATAAAACGAGTCCGATCTGATCGTGGTGGAGAGTACTTTTCTAATGAGTTTGATTTATTCTGTGCGGAACATGGCATTATTCATGAGAGGACGCCTCCCTACTCACCCCAGTCAAACGGGGTTGCCGGACGGAAAAACCGTACTCTAAATGATTTGGTTAACGCCATGTTAGATACATCGGATTTATCCAAGGTATGGTGGGGGAGGCTGTATTGACATCTTGTCATGTCCCGAATAAAGTTCCCACAAACGATAGTGAGACTACTCCCTATGAGCAATGGGAAAAGAAAAGAACTACACTCTCTTACTTGCGCACTTGGGTCTGTTTGGCGAAAGTCAATGTGCCGATAATCAAAAAGCGCAAGTTGGGACCAAAGACCGTGGACTGTGTTTTTCTTGACTATGCCAAGCATAGCATTGGCTATAGATTTCTAGTGGTGAAATCTGAGGTACCTGACCAGAAGGTTGGTACAATTATAGAGTCCAGGGATGCTACATTCTTTGAGGATATTTTCCCCATGAGAGATATGCAAAGCAATTTTAGACTGGAATCTGATGAGACTCCTGAACCTGCTATTCTGATGGAATATTATGAACATAAAAGTGATAAGAGTTCCACGAAGGATGACGAGGAAGCTCCTGTTAGGAGCAAGAGACAGAGGACTGCAAAGTCCTTTGGTGATGATTTCCTCGTGTACCTCATGGATGATGATACTCACAGCTCCATTTCAGAAGCTTATGCATCACCGGATGCTGACTACTGGAAGGATGCGGTCCGTAGTGAGATGGATTCCATCTTGGCTAACGGGACATGGGAGATCACTGATCGTCCTTATGGTTGTCGATCATTAGGATGTAAGTGGGTGTTCAAAAGGAAGCTTAGGCCCGATGGTACTGTTGAGAAGTACAAGGCTAGGCTTGTGGCCAAGGGTTATACCCAGAAAGAAGAATATGATTTCTTTGACACTTATTCACCTGTGGCTAGACTGACAACCATTCGAGTGTTACTTGCTTTGGCTGCCTCGCATGGTCTTCTCGTTCATCAGATGGACGTTAAGACGGTTTTCCTTAACAGAGAGCTAGACGAGGAAATTTACATGCAGCAGTTGGATGGCTTTGTAGTAAATGGTCAGGAAAGAAAGGTGTGTAAGCTAGTGAAATCTTTGTATGGCCTGAAACAAACGCCTAAGCAATGACATGAGAAGTTCAACACTACTCTGACATCTGTTGGCTTTGTTGTGAACGAAGCTGACAAATGTGTATACTATCGCTATGGTGGGGGCGAAGGAGTTATACTGTGTCTGTATGTCGATGACATACTGATATTTGGGACCCACCTCAAGGTCATTGAGGAGGTCAAGTCTTTTCTATCTCACAACTTTGAGATGAAGGACCTGGGTGTGGCTGATGTTATCCTGAACATCAAGCTACTGAGAAATTCTGAGGGTGGAATTACAGTTTTGCAATCCCACTATGTTGAGAAGATTTTGAGCCATTTTGGATATTCGGACTGCAAACCTTCTGCAACACCATATGATCCTAGCGTGCGGATTCGAAAGTTCGAAGGCACGACTGTAGATCAATTGAGATATTCTCAAGTGGTTGGTTCACTGATGTACCTAGCATGTGCTACTCGTCCTGACATCTCATTTGCTGTGTGCAAACTGAGCCGGTTTGTTTCCAATCTGGGAGATGTGCATTGGCATGCTGTTGAGCGAGTGATGCGTTATTTGCAAAGTACTGCGAACTATGAAATTCACTATTCTGGGTACCCGACGGTACTTGAGGGGTATAGTGATTCGAATTGGATATCTGATGTTGATGAGATGAAAGCCACAAGTGGACATGTCTTCACACTTGGTGGTGGTGCTATTTCCTGGAAGTCTTGCAAGCAGACGATCTTAACCAGATCCACTATGGAAGCAGAACTCACAACATTAGACACATCATCCGTCGAAGCAGAATGGCTTCGAGAGCTTTTGATGGATTTGCCGGTGGTTGATAAACCTGTGCCGGCTGTCCTTATGAACTGTGACAATCAAACAGTGATTGCCAAGGCTAAGAGTTCAAAGGACAACATGAAATCCACAAAGCACATAAGAAAAAGATTGAAATCTATCAGAAAATCATGAAATCCACAATTCAAGGCATAGTCCATTGTTCAGTTACGAAGAAGTCTAATACTGTTGCTCTAGGTGGAAGTTCAACTTAACAGTCTCCACTGAAAATTCTGGTATATCAAACATTGTTTGGAATAGGTGACAAACTTATGTGCCTCGAGATCTGGTGAGGGATTGTTGGATTATGGATGGGCTTAGGCCCATATAAGACACTAATCCCTGGTTAATCTTGAGGCCCATGTATGAGATGGCAGGTGGTGGGAAGTTTAGTCCCACCTTGCTAGTTGAGGAGAGTTGAGACACCTTTATAAGGGCTGCTCTACCACTTGCCATTGGGAGTTTGGGAAGAGGAGTGGTACATGCGCGCTCCTCCTCCTCCGCCGCCCGCCTCGCCTCGCCTCATCACGACGCGTGGGTTACGGGTTGTGGGAATGAGCCGAGCCGAAGGTTATTTTTGCCGCTCAGGGACGAAATAATTAATCAAGGATTAATTAACGAGTCGCTAACCTAATTCGGTTCACTCACTCCCTCTCGCTTGACCTCCGGAACCCTATCGTTCAAGATCCTGCCCGGGAGAACGGCAATAAGGTTTTTGGGGAGCGTCTCGACGCGACTGCTCCTGAACTGTTCCCCAACTCTGTTCGCCTCTGCTTCCACTACTTCCTCTACATCAACACCATGGACGACGCCGCCGCCGCTAAGAAGAAGGCCACGGACGACGCCGAGGTTGCTGCTGCAGCCGCCGCGTTGGCCTGGCCAACCGGAGGGTATGATCTGTTCATCCCTCATTTACTCATACTTATGCTAGCTGTATATGTGCTGCTCATAAAAGGTTCGATTCTATGTTCTGTACGTGCTAGTATGCTTAGGTATTGCTATGAGATGCATACCTTTTATGCCATGCTTACTGTTTACTTGTGGATAAGTCTAATCGGAAAAGTGCTAATATTTCCAACAGTTCGTATGGTCCTGGTGGAAGAAGACGCGGCCGGGGAAGGTGGCGGCGGCGGCAATGTTGGTGCGCGGATGGAGGTAGAAGAGGAGAAGAAGGGGGGGGGGGGGTCTGTCTTCCCGGCGGGCAGGCTAGGACAGGACATGGGCATGCGCTGCTCGCATCCGCGCGTGTTCGTTCGGCCGCAAACTCGGACCAAATTTAGACCGGAAATGGGTTGAAAGCGGACAGAAAACGGACGGACGACGATCCGTTTGCTACACGTTTGGAGGCCTGCTTTGTTCGTTTACTCTCAAACAAACATGGGCGGACAGAATGGGTTCGCGCGTTAGAGTTGGCCTTAATGGCCTGCCCGTGCTGTGTACATACCACCACTCTCTATATCGGTATGTCGATCCATTGCACGAGCAGAATCCATCGCCCACTCGTCGCTGCCCTTCTGCTCCCCCATCCCGCCCACCTGCAAAAAAAATCTCTTCGTTGCTGCTGGTTCACCGTTCACGTGAAGAAGATGAGCCGAGGACGGAATTCATGCCGGGCCTGCCCGTGGCAGGCGCCAGCCAGAGAGCGCACGGCCGATCGAACTACGCGACTACGTGTGCAGCGGCGACGCCACGCGGTGGCGCATCCGGCGCAACGTCTGCCGCGCGGCTGATGGCAACGGTTGTCCGGGTCCGGTCGAGGGCGGGCGTCGCGGTCGTGCCCTCTGCCTTTTCGGTCGCCGCTCGCCGGTCGGGGCAGGCAACGTCCGTGGCCTTCACACACTGCCTCCTCTGCATGCACATGGCGTGCCCTTCCTGCTCCTGACCTGATACCACTCAAGCTCCATGCATGCATGCATGCATGCAGCGCGACGCAGGCGGTCCTCATCAACCCCCGTCGCCTCACAGCTCCTCATAGAGTAGCTCCCAGCTAGGCGGTGTCCTTTCTTCTTGGACTTGGACCGGAGGAGCTTGCTTGGAGATCGCCGGCGCCCATGTGCCGATTCGCGTTCAAGTCTCTGGAGAGTGAATGCTGCCTCGCCCATTGGTACGGTAGTGTGGTTGACTCGCTAACAAGTACTGTACGTACATCATGCAGAAATTAAAACGGGAGATCTGAGCTGCGGTCGTGTTGACGCGCCATGTGCTATACGCATAGAAATTATGAGCTGCATATAAAATCGGAAGAAAATAGAAATCTCCAGCTCCAATACCGTTTATTCCCTGGTGCCTTTCACATCTGTTCAAACCTGGAAGTATACATATACATATTATAGAATGACAGGCACATGCCAATGAATCAATAATGGAGAGAGATAGAGAGCCTAGCTAACGAGCGAGTACCTGTCACCTGTACTGATGAAGTAGTACGATGGCTCATGTTTTGGTCATTTCCGGTTAGCGGCTTCTGACACAATGATTCCGGGGCACTAATTCCAGAATTAGTTGCTTCTAAGTGCACGCAAAGTAGCACTAGCACAGTAGCAAAGATGGTGTCCTAAGCCTTCCAACGTAGGAGCATCATGTTCGCTGCGAGCTCAGCCACAGCAACAATGGGCACAGCTGTCAGCTGCGCCGGCGTTCTTGGCCAAGATTTCTCCTCGCTGCACATGGGACGGGACAGTGCCGGTGCCAGTGCCGGTATCAATTCATTCCAGAGAAAAGGTCTTCTTCTCTTTTCTTGGTGGCAATATGCCAACATCTTTTTTTTTCAAAACGGAGACAAAAGATTTGCCTCATCTCATTAACTAAGAATAGTTTTGAATTACATGACCGACCGCCCATAGACGCCCCATAGACGCCCCGCAATATGCCAATATCAAACGGAAATGCGTAGACAGTGGTCGAAAAAAGAAGAAAACATGAGAGGAAATGCGCCCGTATATATCTATCCGTTGACTGGGAGGTTCAGAATGAATTTTGTTTCTGTTTATATATCTTGCTGGGTTTATTTATTCCAGGCCACCGGTTCGTCATGTCGCCGTCATTCGAAAAGTAGCTTGGTTTTAGCAAAGTCTGGCGTGCACATAACGAAAGCTTGATTGACTCTCTGGAATGTAATCTAACTTTTCTCGTGATGCCATCTTTTTTTAGAAGAATGTGACGACTAGCTCTCGTAAGTCATATGTGTGATGCAAGGAGAACTGCAGTAACAGTAACAAGAAGAAACAGCATTGTTCTGTCTGATTTCTCCAATGCCTGCAATACATTGTCATCTCGTCCCTTTCACTGCAATTGGCACATACGCATCGAACACTCGAGGGCTCGAGGCAGTTATCTGTTCACGCAATTAACTCTCTTCAAAGTTCTGGAAATTCCATGGACTGATGGACACACAGACTATATGCTGTGTATGCAGCCGGCTATCTACTGAACCTGAACGCAAAACCCAGATTTTCTGGCAAGCAGTTCTGAAGGCAATGCCCCAAGTAGTTTAGTAGTACTACCAAATGCTCAATCATAGCAGTGCATCATTGCATTCCATGACAGGCTGCCAGAACCGTTAGAGCTGGCTGGGGATCCGTGGAAGTGCATTGCATTCTACAGACCACCAGATCTTGGAGCAAACTTTTGCAGTAGCAAAATCATCCATTTCACTCACATGAGGCGAACCTTGCGGCTTACATGATGTGTTATCACGACCTCAAAATCTCTGCCAAAGAAGAGGAAGAAGAAGCTCAATTGCAGCTACCAGAGCTAGATCTAGAGCTACCTAGAGGAACACTCAGAAGAAGAAGAAGAAGAAGAAAAAGAAATTGCAGCCCTGATTCCTACAAGACAGCAGGTCCTAAAATTGCTGAGCTGCAGTAGAAAATGCGGCGGAATCCCCGTCCTACCCTCCACCAACCTCCCTATGTACAGCATCCACGCAGGGGTAGATCTGGCAGAACGCAGCAGCTGGCATTTTGCTCTGCTGGTTCATCGATTTGCCTTTGCCAGGGGGCAAATTTTCCATCACGCCCTCCATGGCAGCCGAACGGGGAAGAAGGCTAGTAGTAGAGCGCGGCGTCGTCGTCGTCGGTGGCCTGGCAGCCGGGGTCGGAGAGTCCGAGGAGGAGGCGGCGGAAGTCGGCGACGGCGCAGGGGATGCGAAGCGCGCCAGGGTGGCCGTAGCCGTACTCCTGCGCGGCACGCCGAAGCAGGGCCTTGAACGCCGGCTGGCCCAGGAGCTCGGCCCGCACGGCGAAGCGCTCCACGGGGCCGCCCTCCTCGCCGACGCACACCGGCACGTGGCCCTCCGGCACCCGCGCGCCGCGGCCGAGCCTTCGCGCGCCGAAGAACGAGGAGGACGAAGATGAAGCCGTGGAGGAGGCCTTCGCCGCGGAGTCGGGCCGGAGCGGCTGGTACGCGGCGGCTGCGCAGGCGTCGGCCGCGGCCACGCGGGAGAGCCGTCTGAGCAGGCGCTTCATGCTGCCGTTGCTTCGGTTGACGCCGGAGATCTCGAGGCTTGGAAGCGGAGGCCGGGAGGCGACGGCGGTGGCTGGTTCTTGGCGAGGGACGACACTAGAGTTGAGAGGATACAAGGCGTTTGTACTGAGGCGGCCATGGTGGCTCGTTATATAGCTGGAGAGCTGCAAGTTGTGCGGCGTTGCACAGATCCTCTTGCCATTATTTTTCTCGCTTGGCATTTACAAATTCTTTGCTCGGAAGGGAATGTGGCACTTATTCAGCCAGCCTGCTTCGGGTACACGGGGTCACTTGCCTCCTTTCAAAATTCCGCCCCATTTCATACTCCCTCCGTCCCAAAATTCTTATTTTAAATTTGTCTAGACACGGATATATTTAATACTAAAATGTGACTTGATACATCCGTATTCAGACAAATCTAAGACAGGAATTTAGCACGGAGGGAGTACTAAATTGACACAAACTTGGCGAATACGAATCTGTAACTGGTTACATTGGTTAAAGTTGACAAGAAAATGCGCCATGAATAACGCCTTGTTCAAACTTAAAATAACGACAAACAGTTGTATTATATGTTTCAAACAGTTGTAGTATTATATTTTTCATATTTTTGGTGGATTCATACCAGTTACCACGGTGCCCCCCACAACTAAACTTGCAACTTAATACTCCCTCCGTCATACTCTCTCCGTTCCTAAATATTTGTCTTTGTAGAGATTTTAAATGGATTACCAAATACGGATGTATATAGACATATTTTTCAGAGTGCAGATTCACTCATTTTGTTTCATATGTAGTCATTTGTTGAAATTTCTAGAAAAAAATATTTAGCAAAGAGGGAGTATAATGTAAGACGTTTTTGTGTCAAATAATGGGACAGAGGGAGTAGGAACAAAATTGCAATTTAGTAGGAACAACAAAGTCGTGCTAGAAAATGAAGTGAACTAGAATATACACATGAAAATGTCTTGGCCTCATGTAATTACACATCTACTAGTGCTTTTTTATTCAGTGATCATGTTAGAGCTGAGTGCATGGTGAGTGTAGCCATGTGTGTGTGTGTGTGTGTGCATAGCAAGGGAGTCTTTTTTCTTTTAAGGCAAGAAGAGAGAATTGAATAGTCGGGGGAGGTACAAGTGCGGGTACAGTTGGAGTACCCGGAAGGTACAAGGGGCAAGAAGCCGGTGGGGTGGGCCCGGCAGCGCCTTAAACCGGCACCCGGTTTAGCTCCGACCGATCGGATTGATTCCGGCTCGCGCCCGTCCGGCCTGTTCCGTAGTCCCTTTCGTACGGCGCGCGTGGAGGTGAGAGAGTGAGGAGGTGAGCGAGATTAGGCTGTCACCGTGGAGCCCACCTACTGACCTGGCACATGGAGGAGAGACAGAGAGAGAGAGACAAAGCAAGTGATTATTGTACGATTTGAAGAGAGAGATGGAGTGAGAATCAGTCAAGTGATTGCACAAGACTGTTGGAGTCCGCTACTTTTATCAAGTTGAAGTGATTATCTTTTCCCACTACTTTTATCAAGTTGGAGTCCGCTACTTTTATCAGTCAAGTTGAAGTGATTTTCTCAGTGATAACACACAAACGGTAGAGACTAGAACTGAGTATATGATTGAAAAAAAGGACCATATTGCTAGCATGGTAGGTATGGTTTGTCCCTAGACTAGGGTGTAGCAGCATATGCACGCGCGCACTATACCGGTACCGGACGCTATCAGCTGAAACATTTTCACGTGGAGTCGGAGACCAGCACGCATGCATGCAGGTATCCTCCATCTATCCTCCAGCAACGCTCGATCCAGACTTCCAGAGGAACACTGTGCGGGATGCCGGCGAGCGGCGGAGCACGCACGTACGCGTCCCGGCAGTGCAGCGGCAAACATACACATCAACAGTGTCTCCCTCTCCGTATATTTGAGGGTGTCTTTTCCGGAAGCGGCGCGGCATGGCGTTAGGGCGCCGCGAGATTCGACCGATCGTCTCCCCGTGTCGTCCTTTTGACGGTACATGTCACGGTTTGGTGGAGGAACTCATCGGCCGGGGATCGGAGGTTTGTCGCGGCGCTGCGGCTACTGTCTAGACATATATGGCTGTGTGCACTGGTAAGAGTGTAGGATACGTCCCTAAAAATAATAGTGTAGGATATGAGTGGGGATGGGGTGGTACGCACGCACATCTCACCAAGGTAGAAATGCATAATTATCTCACTCCCAAAGTTGGCGCAGCACACAAGGAAGACAAGTCTCTCTTTTTTTAGGGAAAAAGGGATACAACTCTAGAAGGAAAAGAAACACTAGAGATGTCGCGACAAGGGTGCCAGTGGCCGATCAACGCTCGGGACATGCACAAGCTGATTCACTGGTTACAAGGATGTGTAATTGACGACTTTGCAGTTCATTTGTACCTTTCATTACCGGTTGATCTCTTGCTTTCATATTAATATCAAGTCAACTAACGTGGAGCCTCACATCACACGTAGTGCCATGCACGTGAGCGCTGATGACTAAAGTACGTGCCATTCGATCGCTTCGTCAATGCGAACCGGAAGTGAGCGGAGAAACT
This sequence comes from Triticum urartu, assembly GCF_003073215.2. Classification (NCBI taxonomy): domain Eukaryota; kingdom Viridiplantae; phylum Streptophyta; class Magnoliopsida; order Poales; family Poaceae; genus Triticum; species Triticum urartu. The sequence goes on along the minus strand of NC_053028.1, from coordinate 648,949,205 downwards.
CAATTCGGCAGCAGGTACGACTGGTACGTACGGCCCACTTTTATTGGCACGTTTCTTCTTGCCGTGCTAGTCATCGCTAATGGGACGGTGCATGTTACGTTCGGCCGGAGCCCGTGGCGGAGCTAGCGTGCTGGACATGTCACGCATGCCGAGGCCAGCGTTTCCATGCAGGCGCACATGGCATGCCTCAGATCAAATCAAAATCAAAGTAGTGCGTGGAGGACGTTGATGGACCGAGCGAGCCAGGACAAATTGAGCATCCGATTTTCGGAACAGTGCAATGTAGTGCCTGTGTTCGGTCGCTGCATGCCAGTGTGCAGCGTGTCACATGCTCAACTTGGCAAACGCATGAGGAGAAAGATCAATGATATCTCCATTTTCACTCTTTGGGTGACCAAGAATGAACAGGCTCTGCTAGCTTGTACATTGTATCAATTCCTCTTAGTCCCGCTCAAAAAAAAAATCCTCTAAGTTTGTTCAATAGCCAACTATAGGGATCAGAGAGGACAGCAATGGTCTAACAAATCAATTTTCAAATACGCGAGAAAACGTGTGTGTGTGTGCGCGCGCGCGTGTGCGCATGGGTGCGTGCGTGTGCGTGCATATGTGTGTGTGCGGGCGCACGCTATCTATTATAAGTGGGAAGTTCACTGAGCACTTGTCCTGCCTGCAGGTTGGCATATCTCAGTTTCAGGCTGTCGAGGATTGACCTTGCCTAAACAGCTGATACTGAGTGGAAATCCTCCTTAGGGAACTATAGGTGCGACGTGCCTAGTTGCCCGGCAGCTGCTCTATGGCCTTCCTCCAGGGCGACATCGACGATGACACTGAGGAAGGCCCGGTGGAGGTCACCGCCTCGCTCGCGCCGTCGTTGTTTGGCGGCTTCCTTGGGATGGCGGTGCCGGTGAGGGCTCGACGGGTGTCGCGGCGTCTACTCCGGTCGTTGTGGTGCGTACACTGCTGCGCACGGATTGGCTATGTCGTCTCCTACTTCCTGCCGAAAGGGGTAAATGTCTCCTATGAAAAGAGTCTTTCCCGCTTCTTCTGGCAAATGACGGATGGCAGAGAAGAATACGGTTTGGTCAAGTGATCTGATATCTACATCCCAAAGGACTTGGAAGGGATTCACATGATTGCGCCGTGTCGCATGAGCGCGACACTTATGCCAAGGTGGGTATGGCAGATCATTCGCGCGCGCGTCGGGGGGGGGGGGGGGGGGGGGGGGGGGGGGGGGGGGGGGGGTGTTATTGCTATAGCTTGTTCAAGCAAAGTACCTGCAAGGCCGTCCCACCTTGCTTTTCGGCATTGGGTGGGCTCGGGCTCTCAATTCTGGAGAGCCATCCGACGGATCAATCATGAGATCTGCAACGGGCCCTCCATATCCATTGCCAATGGAGAGGGGACCCACTTCTTGCTTAACCCATGGTTTGACGAGGCTTCATTGTGTGTGCAGAGTTCCCAAATATTTGTCATCTGCTCGGATCCGTTGTTGTTGGTCTTGACGGCGGCGCACAATGGTTATTGGAACATCCTGTTTCGACGTTCCTTTGGGCTCATGGAGACCGAGGACTGGACCAACTTGAGGTCTGCCCTCCCGCCGGTGCTCACAGACTATCCGAACACCATATCTTGTCGATTGACCCATCCGGGGATCTTTTTTATTGGCTCGGTTTGTCATGCCGTATACCGACGATCATCTCTTTCCCGGACCTTCCCACTATGGAAACCGTCAGTGCCTCTCAAGATCAAAATCTTTGTTTGGCAGCTACTGCGGTGTCGTCTCCCTTCTGGGACGAAGGTGATCATGCGACATGGTCCTGGAGACAAGATATGTCCTCTTTATGATGTTCCGGAGATAGTGACACACATCTTATTCTCATGCACTCCCCCAATATTTATTTGGAGCTTTGTCCGTGAGGCTCTAGGGCCCGACTGGGAGTCCCTGGATCTGGTCGAGTTCCTTAAATCTGGTGGCAACCAAACCGGAAGGAGGATACACCTCTTCTGGCTCATGTTCGCGGTGCTACCTTGGACCTTGTGGATGACGTGTTACAAGATGGTTATTCAGTGGGTACTTTTTAGGCGGGCATGTGATGCTATCTTCAAATACCTTGCATTTCTGCAGCATTGACACCCGCTTTTCGAGGCGGCGGGATCGCGATCCTCTTGCCCGTTTGATGCACGCCTTGACTCCAGCGGCTCACTGACTTCCTTCGCCGCAGATCGTCCAAGCTACCGGCCACTTGGTGGTCCTTTTCCCGTTCTTTTATAGTTTCTTCCGGAGTGTTTGTGTTGATTCCCGAGCAAATTATTTTAATTTTCATTCCGAAACTTGACCTTGTCGTATGGACTTGGTGAGTGCTTTATTTATCGGACGCGGCAAAAGCCTTATTCATAGAGTCCTCACCCTGCCTAAGACAAAGTCACCCATTCAACAAAATTGGTCGACCCTCATGACGGAGAAGGACGTGTTTGGTTCTCATAGCAACTTTTGCTTGCATAGCATATGCTTCCCAGTTGGGCCTGACTGAGGGAAAATTGGCAAAAAAAAACCAACTTAGTGTGGTTGCATGCATGCCCTCTAGCCTGCATGGGGAGTAACGAAAGGTGGGTCGTTTGCTTGACCGCTTGTTTAGGCGGAAACAGAAAGCACGATGTTTGGTTTCATGCAATGCTTGTTGTTTGGCAACCTCTTCGGCGAGGTGGTGAGGTTATTAGCACTCATGGGCGTGTAGAACAACCCAAAGACACACAAAAGAGAGCATGCAGTAAACAGTTTAACATGCTACCACACTTAAACATAGTTCTAAACAATAGCAAGCAGTTTTTAACATACTACCACACTTGAACATAACAGGTTTCAAGCGAAGGAGTATTTCTAACCTTATCGTTGTTCTCCGTCTCGATCTGTATTATGAACAGCACAAAGATCATGGCGTTATGCAAATCACAATGTTCAAAGGTTGATTGATATTAAAACATACCGTCCAAAGCCCTATGTTTACCCACCCTGACGATCACTAATTACCCAAAACCGCACTATATGTTAACCCTCTCTCTTCTCTGTCTACCACTGTTCCTCCTATCCATCGCCATGAACTCCAAGTCCAACCCCAACCCCTTCCCTTAGGGCATTGGACTCTCTCGGGTGTTCGCTCGGTGACCGCATCATGTTCGAGAACACCATGAAAGCGTGTTCCGAATTTCAGTAGCATCGAAGACATGCACAAGGAGGCAGACGCTGTGGTGAAGAAGGCGGCGGTGAAAGAGTTGAAGACGATGATTCCTAACCCAGCAAAGCACGCTACGTCAGTCGACATCCTTCCTTAGGCCATGAGTCAGGGAGTACAGGGCTCGTCATGACCAACGTGCCACAACATGCTAGAATAGGACTTGGGTGGTGCCGGAGACCATCGGTTTGGAGCCGGAGGAGGAAGAAGAAGCGGTGGAGATGGTTGTCAAGGCGTCGGCACCAGGCCACCATACGTTGCAAATCGATTTGTACTTCAGCGAGGACGACGATACAGTGGTCCAGCCAGACAAGAACAAGGCCAAGGCTACCCGCTCCAATCGCTTCAAGGGTCGGCAGGGCTAAGATTAAAATACAATGTGTAAGATTTACCCCCAATCCCCATTCTCCTTGCCCTTATACTCAATCCGGATAGGAATCCTAAAATCTATAGCTACTAGGAACTCATGGTGATGTTATGGTCAGTGCTATGGCTATTTACTCTGATTCCCCATTCCCCCATAACGCAGATCGAATCTAGATGTGGATCGAATGCAAAATGGTAAGTGAGGACGGTGAAAAATGTGCTTACCGCCATTGCCGAAGTGCTGCGGGTAATGTCGCAGATCGGATGCCGGTGATGAAGGCCAGCGGTTGCCTTGCCGTTCTTCGATCCGTTGAATGTCGCCGTTGCGAGTGAGAGTGGGAGAGTGAGAGAGGGGGGAGAGAGAGTGGTGAGGGTAATTATTGCCAGCGCTTCGGGAAGCAACGCGGCTTCTCGAGCCAGGCTTCTCGCGTGCAGCCGTCGCCGGCCACATGCATCTAACGGGCCTAGCTCTGGAAAAACTACCGATTTGAGCGTTTCCAACGGGCCTGAGTGGAAGGTGCTTTGAAGTCCATGTGATGAAGGCTCAACAATGAACACGAGGAACCAAACAATCCATTTTCCTCCTGCGCGGCTCTGGTTGGCCTCTATGTGGGCTACCAAACACGTCCTAATTTAGTTAAAAATGCTACCTAGGTCATTATTGATGACAGAGTTGGTGTCAAAATGCTAACAATATTGTCATTTTGTCCAATGTAAATTACTCGTCCTAGTAGTGTAGTTGCGATGAATAAACAAACAGTGGATAATGTACGTAATAATTTGAATCCAGCGGTAAGAATGCGCTCCTCCTCCTCCTCAACGTAAACTATACTCTTGACCGTACAGATAAAGGCACGACCGCCGGAATGATCCACCGAGGTAAACTGCACCCACATGCCACAGGCGCTCCTACCCACCAGTTTTGCCACAACAGGTCACGGAGGGGCCATTTGCCGCGACTTTGGTAGCCACAGACCGTGGCAGGCGGTCCCGGGCCGCCTATCTCGTCTTCCGTCGATACGTGGTGAACACCGGTCATAGACTGCACTCCGCTGATGATGGGCCCACGAGTAAGTGAAGCACAAATTACACCAAGCACAGCAATAGAGGGAGGCATCCAGTGAGACAGCGACACGGTAACGGACCTACAGAAGCCTACTCCTAGGTAGGTATATGTATAGGTTGTCGGGGCCTGGCTGAGCTTCTTCAGTCAGGCCAACTCCATCACGCGACCCTATCCTATCCGTCCCGTGCATACGGGATAAAAGGAACAAACGAGACGGCCCAGCGCGCGGCCGTAAACGGACTTTTGTCCGCTTTGTATCCGCTTTCAACCCATCCGCGGTCCAAGTTTGCGCCGCTTTTGGGGTGAAACGGACACCACGCGGACGCGCGGGTCGTCTGCGCGTGTCCTCCCCTGGCCCGTCCGTCGGTGGCACAACGCAAGTCATTTTCTATCGGCCCCCTCCCTCCCTCCGGCCACACCCCCTCCACTCTTCCCCACTCTTCCCCTCGCCGCCGCCGTCGCCGCCGCTGCCACTGCAGCCGTGCAGTTCGGACGCGAACTCGCCCAACCCCTTCCCCTCGGCGCCGCCGAGCTACCCAACCACGACCACCTGGTTTGCGCACCCGCCGGCCGGTTTTAGGACGGATCCGGTCGGTCTTGAGTTCGGCCGGCTGTGGGAGGCCGGGCCGCGCCATGGACTGGCCGGGCACCTCGCCGGAAGGCCCTGGCAGGGCCGCAAGGCCACATGCAGGCAGTGACTCCTCCTCTAGCCGCTCGGATCTGCACCGTCGGTGGTCCGCCGGCAGATACACGAACGGCCGCCGGCCGGGCTCGGTGCTTCCTCAAAAGCTCGCCGGCGCACCGTTGCCACTCATTAAGTGCGACCACTGCCCAAGGATGGTCGTGCGCCGCGTGTCTAAAACGCCGGAACATCCCGGATGGGTGTTCATCAAGTGCTTAAACGATGGGGTATGCGTTTTTTTAGCTTCGGCTTGTGCTCTACATTTGACTACTTGTGCTAACTTCAAATTTTGTTGTGTAGAATGGATGCAAGTTTTGGTATTGGAAAGAAGAGTACATCGATATATTGATAGAGCGAAATTTAATACATGTTCGTGCACTTTTAGTTAGCATAGAGACTGTAAATGAGACAAGTGCACTTATTGCTAGATTAGAGGCTAGACATAAGACTAGGTGTGAGGAGGAAGCAACATCGACTTCTGGCTTGAAGAAGAAAGGAGGATGCCAGATCGAGCCTCCTCCTCCACAGATCAACAAAGAGTGCATCGAGAAGGCCCTAACCCAACTCAAGGGAGCAGTTATGAAAGTTGGGTATCTTCAAAAATGTACTAGTCAAAATGTGATGATGTATTTTTCATGTACCTAAAATGAATGATGAAATAAAGTTAAGGACTTACAAAGAAATAATACGCGGACAGGATGCGGTCGGGATGCATCCGCGTGCCGGGCGCACGGCCACCGTATCCCAGGACATATCCGAACACGACCCCAAATTCCTATCCAAACAAACAGAATCCAAACAAAACGGATGTCCGTTTGAGATCGCGCGGTGGAGCCTCACGGACCGCATATGAGGGGAAAGGAGGTGTCCCAAACGGCGAGTTGGGTCGATGGCTCTGTCCGTGATGTGCTCGGTTGGAGAACGTGGCATGGCGATGGCATGCCTGCCTGCATGCATGCACAGTCTCCCACTCCATGTGACCGGGACCGAGGTCTCGGAAAGGCGTGCGGCTTCCGAGGCGATCGTGCGCGCAAGATCTCGGCGATGTTGAGTTGGATACAGTGCTCCAGTAGATCCAAGTGGTATAGCAGTGCTCGATCTGTGCCATGGTTTTCTGCCACTTTGTTGTACCGTATCACGTATGCGTACGGACTACTGCATGATCTCTACGTGGCGCAAGGACCGTTTTTAATCCATGCATGTGCGTGCATGCAGGAAGGGCATAGTGGTATAGTACTATAGCGAGCAAGCCTCGGCAGGGATGACGAGGAAGGTGGCATGGCGAGTTGGCGACCCGACATGAGTGAAACGGGGTGCGTGTTTGCCCGGCTGTTGACCAATGCACGTCCACACGCATGAATGTGCAGAGACTGTTTCTAATCCATGCATGTAGGGAGCGTAGTATACTATGCTTAATAGTGTCGGTCTGTAGCTCTTTGTGAGGGATTAGCAGCTAGCAATCCTCCGCAGAGATGACGAGAAAGATGGCATGCATGGTTAATCGACAGGAATGAACGGGGGTGCGTGTTTGTCCAGCTCTTGAGCCATGCGCGTCCATGTGGGACGAGCCCCACGATGGTCCGACCGGCCGGAGCCCCCTCGGCCCTCCCATGCATTGCTCCGGGTCCTGCACGGCACGTACGTGTTGGCCCGCAGGCGGAGCGCGTACGGCGAGCGCCACTTGCCCATGGCAAGTTGCACTATTCTAGTGCATGCCTCGTTGGAACGATGGAGTATATCAGGGCGCCGTACGGAAAGATATGAGGTAGGAGTAACAACCTTTTACAGTCACAGTCAAGTGTGGGAGCACTTCTTCGTGCGCCGACCGACCGAGCACCGCCGCGCCGGAGTACGGACGCGCGTTCAGCTCGATCAAATGCACCACTGGATCTCTGGACCGGCCCTAGGTTTCCATGTGGCGCTGTCCAGCTACCTACTGTCTGCCGCCGCGCGCACAGCCGTCCGTCGATCGACCCCGGCCCCGCGCGCCCGCACCGGCACGCGCGACAGGTGTCTGCATCGACCACTTGCTCGACCGACCGACTCATCGAGCGTCTCTCCGTCGCACGCGTGCGTGATCATCACGTACTACCTCCCAACTATAATCTCTGTACTGCCTGTGCTTCCACCGGTGGCAGCACACACTTTCTCGTGGAAAAACGAGTTGCGTATGTATTTAGGGCGTATTTGATTACATTGCCAATCGACCTGTCTCTACTGAGTCGGTTTGAGGAGATCCAGGAAAAAAAAAATCCAAATGCACATAGTTTAGTTGTCTGCATATATCTTAGTTGCATGAGACAATCATTTTTAACTTGGTGTTTGGTTGCCCGCATTGCATTAGACGCGCATATAACATGGTGTTGGTTGCAACCTGCATAAGGTTGTCATCATTTCTAAATAATGGTGAGCTTACCACACATAATCTGAACATGTAGTGTCAGCTAGTTAAACAAATGATAATTCATCCTAACTATTATCGAATGACATTTCAAATTATCAAGAGTCATTGGCTAAATAGGGGACAGTTCATCGGTGTTGCTGCTACCAGATGTTCCTCCTCATCTTCCTCTTCTTCTGCTTCTGCTTCTGCTGCTTCTTCTTCTTCCTCCTCTTCTTCAAATCCTGCACTGACCTATGTTAAGCCACATTGCCTCTGCCACTCCAACCTTTTGTTATTCCAAGCGTCATTGCCATGTGCCTCTAAACCATGGCCGGAGCTAACAACATCGTTAGGCTCGACCTCTTCCTCCTCAGGCACGTGTTCATCAAATCCCAACTGGAGGATCTAGTTATGCAGAATGCAACAAAGCAAGAACAAGCTTAACCTGAGTGGAGTATGGGTGGAATGGCTTTTGATCCATGATTTTAAACCTATTCTTCAGATCTCAAAATGTCCTCTCAACAGTTACTCTAAGACTGGAGTGTCTGAGATTAAACAGCTCCTGTGCAGTCCTAGGGTAGTTCCTACCACAGAACTCCTTGAGATGGTATCTGGTTTTCCTGAAGGGTGGAAGAATACCCAGCCGACATGCATAGTCAACATCTCCAAGGTAGAACTTGTCGTCGGGGATGTTGATCCCATCAGGTCGACTCATGTTGTCACTGAGAATGTTACCATCATGCGCCGACCCCTCCCAGCCAGCCAGCACATATGTGAACTCCAGATCAAAGTCAACAGCAGCAAGTATATTCTGACTTGTGTAGTGCTTCCTCCCCCTGTATGATGCAGAATGTGACATCGGAACTCTGGCAGTGACATGAGTACCATCTATTGCCCCAATGCAATCCTGAAAATGGCATCACAAGCCTGTGTTAGTACTCAATTTGAACAATACAAGCATATCATGCCATGAAGTGTATATTATCAATGCTCAACTTGAAGTATGGATACCATCTTGGGCTTCCGTTAATCTTGGGTAGATTCCGACCAGATGGTCTCCTAATCATCTCTCCTCTAAGATCCCCAACAGCAAAAAGCACCTGCTTGAAGTACCTAGAGATGGTCTCCATTGATCTCGTGAATGTGTTGTGAATGACCCTGAACCTTTGGTTATGGCCAACAACATGGAGAAATATGGCCGCTTGCTCTTCCACACAGGTGTTGATGTTATCTTGTAGCATCCCCCTGCACCCGAAGGTCTGGACAAGCCTGGCAAATGGTGCTCTTTCCATTTGAAGCATCCACGGAGTCTCGACGTCATTGCAGTTATAGATGTAGTTCAAATTTTGGATCCTCTCCTGTTCTCGGATAAACAATGGACCATAGCGGATCAAAGGTCTCGCAGCACAACGAACAACTCTCTGGTGCATGAACATGACCCATACCTGAATCACACTTATCAGTGCTGCTACCTGAATTATCAGCCTCATCCGTGCGTCCATAACCTAATCGACATCGACGGTTTGCTCAGTGGGACATCGATCGTACACCTTGCCTAACGGCCTAACGACCGACCTAACAAAGGGGGGATGGGGTGCTGCTTACCGGCATCGGAGACGAGGACGGCGTAGGGGGAGCCATTGCACAGACAAGGTCGACCAGACGGTGGCCAACAGCAACGGGAGCACCAGATCCGCTGCAAACGCGCCGCCTCTTCCGCCGCCGCCTCTAGCGCAGATCTGAAAATCGCAGCAGACGCTGGTGATAAGGCAGTAGGGAAGAAAGGGGGTAGTGACTATGGGTGAGCGAGTGAAAGGGGGTGAGGCTAGATTTGGCGCCGGGACGGCGCGCCAGATTTCCCATCTCCCGCCACCCCCCTCGCCCTCGCGTCACACCCGCCCGTGCGACCTCGCGCCGCACTCAGCCTGGCTCGCGAGAGACTGCCGCACTGGTAGAAAAAGGGCCTGTTGTCCCGGTTCGTAAGGGCCTTTTGTCCCGGTTCCTGAACCGGGACTAAAGGGTCGGTACTAATGCCCTGTCCCTTTAGTCCCGGTTCAATCCAGAACCGGGACTGATGGGCCTCCACGTGGCCTGTGCGCGGAGCCCAGACAAGAGACCCTTTGGTCCCGGTTGGTGGCACCAACCGGGACCAATAGGCATCCACGCGTCAGCATTTCTGTGACAGGGGTTTTTGTTTTTTTTGAAAGGGGGGGGTTTGGGGGTTTTGGGGGGTTAATTTAGGTGTTTCATATATTGTGTTAGCTAACTATAATTAATAGAGAGAAGTGTCCTCTCTTATGTCCGTGCTTGGTCGACGCTACGTACTATACATACGTATAGAGAGGACTAGACACGCTAGCTAGTTAGTAAGCAAACGAAGGAAACAGAAGATCGTCATGAACATATATGCATACAGAGAGAAGTGATATTGACCACCTCTCCTTCTCCGAGAGATTGGTCGAACAACAAGTTCTCGTATATCTATCCGACACTACCGGCTACATATATACAATAATTATCTCTTACAAATATAATCATACGGACTCATGGTCCACATAGTATTCTCCGTCTTCAGCGATCACGTGGTCAAGAAAGAATGCCGCCAATTCCTCTTGAATTGCTCGCATGCGAGCTGGTGCTAGGAGTTCATCCCGCTTCCGAAACATCTAATTTGAAGAAGGGGGTCAATACATCATATATATATGAATGAATGAAACTCAACACAAATGATGGTAATAAAATAAAATTGTGAATGTTGTTATTTACGTACTTTATATTGTTCGTCAGTGTAGCCCCACTCACAGGTCGTGTGATGGATGGACTCACAAACATAGTATCCACAGAAATCATTCCCTTGTTCCTTCCACAACCACTTTACAAGAAATAGAGGTCAATCAAACTGATAAGCAAAAATGCCAAATGGTATTGATGAAACTAGCGCTTGAATCAATAGGAGATGCACGGAACATGCTACTATAGTACTTACTTTCGGGTGTCTAAATTGCAGCTTCTTCGGGAGTCCTGGAGCTTTTTTGGAGAATTTTTTCCAAACCCTGCCAGACAAAGAAAACAATTACTTGATATCTGCATAGTCCTTGGGATCTTTTAACTTACTTCTCGAGCATTTGAGTGATGTCTGCATAGTCCTTGGGATCTTTTCGTCTTGAGTCTAAGACGGTTACTAGTCCCTGCTCAAGCTTAATCTCTAGGAGAATATAGTGGTAACTGCACACGCATGCATAACTCATCAATTACATTACTATAACCTTGACTAATATATAAGGGAAACCGAATACGCACAAGACAGTAACACTCACTTGAAGTTGTAAGGAAAGAGTCTTATATCTTTGTTTTCATTTATTACCAACGATCGTAGCAAGTTGGCCTCGGTATCTGCGGCATGAAATTTAACCTGAGTTGCATCTATGAGATATGTGTTAATGAACCTAATATCACCGACTTGTCTTTTCTTCAATTCGGCGATCTTCAATCTGCATAATATATTGAGGATGATTATAAATACATGCAATGAAAGAGCTGAGCTATATAGAGAGACTTAATGACAGAAGTAGTACTACTTACAGACAGTAGCAGGCGACCATTGTTTTATCGAGAGCCAATTGATTGAAAAACTGAAAGAACTCCTCGAAAGGAACAGGCAACAGTTCAATTCCAACGAGGTCATGCTCCTTTTTAACTTTCACATACAAAGTACTCCTCCCCCCAGAGTCTCTGCAGATTTTCAAGTACTAATCATGCAATCTTCGCATCATCGTTGATAGAGATCTTTCATCTTCGACGAGAGGCTTCCCGTACTCATATCTTTGTATCTGCACCTCCATGAAATCATAATGTACATCGTCGGGCAGGTAATCGCCAAGATTGCTATAACCGGGCACCATCCTCGGATCATTAGCGACGTTGTCGCTAGGCACCTTGAGCGGGGGGCACGATTGCTTTGCTTGTTTGCCGAGCTGGGCAATTTGTTTCCCAGCTCATCGTTCTTTCAGCCTTTGATCACTGACGGTACTTCCCGACCACTCCGCTTCGGCAAATTCCTTTCCAATAATGCGCTCATAGTTTCCTTTCGTCGGAGACTTGGGTGGTTTTGTCAGGGCAGCCAGAGTGCGCTTCGCTTTCACCGGATCTACATTCTCCTACGGAGGTGGATGTTTCTTTGCTTTCACCCCTTCAAAGTAGTTCCTCACTTCTTCTCGTGCGATCTCGGCGTTCTCCTCCGGGGTCCTCTCGTATGGTAACTTCTCTGGAGTCTTCAGAGAAGGACCAAATCTGTATTTCCTCCTGTCTCTGGCTGTACTGCTAGACGCCGGCAGAGCAGACGGAGCGGTTGTGTTCTTTACTTGCTTACGAGGCGGAGGAGATGGACTACGACGCGCCAGAGCAGCCGGAGTGGCGGCAGGTCTTTTCCGCCCTTGCTGACGAGGCGGAGAAGGAGGAGGCTGGCTGCTCGGGCACGTCGGCGCAGGCGGAGAAGGAGGCGGAGTGTCGCCACGCGCTGGAGAAGGAGCCGGTCGAGTGCCCTGATCGTCACTCGCCAGAGGAGGAGGCGGTGGAGGAGGCGGAGTGCCTTGACTCGCCGGAGGAGGAGGCGGTGGAGGAGGCATAGTGCCCTGACTTGCCGGAGGAGGAGGAGGAGGCGGAGGCGTCCAGTTCGGAAGGTTGATGAGCTCCTTCCGCCATAGGCATGGAGTCTTCAGAGCAGACCCCAGCCTAGTCTCGCCTTCACCGGTAGGATGGTCAAGCTAGAGGTCCTCAAATCCCTCTGTTATTTCATCCACCATCACCCTAGCATATCCTTCTGGAATCGGCCGGCAGTGAAAAGATGCGTCGGGTTCAGTAGGATAAACAGAGCCAACAGCCGCCTTGACCTTCAGATTCATCCATTGCGTCATAAGGTGGCAATTTTGAGACTCCGTGATAGCATCCACGGGATAGCTGGCAGGAGCCGTCAAGGCATGCTCTGGCTGAAGCAGCTCGGTGGAAGCCACGCTGCTTCTCCGCTGAGATGGCGGGGCAGCTTCGAGGGAAGCTTCGGCAGTACGTTTGCTGCGATTTGCTTCTCGTTCCTCTATCGCTTGTACCCTTGCTTGCAGCGCCTGCATTTGGGTCTGCTGCACTTTTTTCCTCCTCTCATGGGATTTGTAACCGCCTGCGTCCGGAAACCCAACCTTCCACGGAATAGAGCCCGGCGTGCCTCGTGTCCGTCCAGGGTGCTCAGGATTCCCGAGGGCCATTGTGAGCTCGTGGTTCTCTCTGTCTGGAAAGAACGTCCCTTGCTGCGCTGCTTCGATATACTACTGAAGCTTCCAGACTGGTATGTCCATTTGATCGTTCGTCCAAATGCACTTCCCTGTTACAGGGTCCAAGGTTCCACCAGCCCCGAAGAACCAAGTCCGGCAACGGTCTGGCCAGTTAATTGTCTCTGGTTCGATCCCTTTATCAACCAGATCATTCTCAGTCTTGGCCCACTTAGGCTGGGCTACGAGGTAGCCACCTGACCCCGTGCGATGGTGAAACTTCTTCTTCGCAGCATTTTGCTTGTTTGTCGCCGACATCTTCTTACTCTTTTCTGATTTCTTGTGGGCCACAAATGCGGGCCAGCGATCTCTGATCTTCTCATATCTGCCCTTTAATTCTGATGTCTCATTATTTTCGACATACTTATTCAGATCTTTCTTCCACCTCCTGAATAGTTCTGCCATCCTCTTAAGAGCAAAAGACTTGATTAATTGCTCTTTAACTGGCTTCTCTGGATTATCCTCAGGCGGTAGGGTGAAATTTGACTTCAGCTCAGTCCAAAGATCATTTTTCTGCATATCATTGACATAAGACACCTCAGGGTCTTCTGTAGCCGGCTTAAACCATTGCTGGATGCTGATCGGGATCTTGTCCCTAACCAAAACCCCGGACTGAGCAACAAATGCGCTCTTTGTCCGGAGGGGTTCAATCGGTTGGCCGTCGGACGCGATTGCTATGATCTCAAACTTTTCATCCGAGCTCAACTTTTTCTTCGGGCCTCGTCTCTTTACCGAAGTTGTGCTCGATCCAGAGGGCTAGAAAAAAGAACAAAGACTTAATTAATATGTGTACATACCAAAACAATGAATGCATCAATTAGCTAGTCAGCAGAAGCTTAACTAATACATATACCTGGCCGGACTCGGTTCCATCACCGGAGACGTCATCACGGTCTCCTTCTTGCATCGGCATTGGGTCACCGGAGCCGTCCTCACGGTCTCCTTCTTGCACCGGCATTAGGTCACCGGAGCCATCATAATCATAGCCAGCTGCTTCCAGACCGTCGGTGTCGTTGAGAAACAACAAGCAGACGTCATCACTTCCTCGTGCGATTATGTCCCCCAACAACTCTTCTTGTACTTCGTCTCGGGCGGTGTCCATAGTTTCTACAAATATTGACAACATGGCAATTATTATTCAAACATGACAGATGGATATATTAGTGGCAAACGTAGAACTAATATTAATTAGTGGCCTCGACGCTGCTTCTCTAGGGTTTGGGGTGGCCTCAACGCTGCTTCTCTAGGGTTTGGGGTGGCCTCGACAACGCTTCAAGGATAAAAAAAGAAGAGGAAGAAGAAAAAAAAGAGGAGAAGAAAGAATAAAGGAGTAATTCTTTCTTCTCCTCTTTTTTTCTTCTTCTTCCTCTTTTTTTTATCGGGAACGAGGGTCGTCGAGGGTCACCGAGCGGTAGAGGAAACCCTAAATAGCAAGTATCATGGGTGTGAGATACATGTGGCCGTCGGTGTCGGACACTACATCCACGTCCCACAAGTGACGTGGGCGTCGAAGCCCGCGCCACTTGTGGGACGTGGATGTAGTCTCCGACACCGACGGCCACAAGTATCTCACACCCACGATACTTGCTACGCCCGCGCCACTTGTGGGACGTGGATGTAGTGTCCGACACCGACGGCCACATGTATCTCACACCCACGATACTTGCTATTTAGGGTTTCCTCTACTGTTAGGAAGGGGGTGCTCCCGTGGTGCTCCCTTGGTCTAAAATCCGTCTATTTTGCAACGATAGGGAGGGGGTGCTCCCGTGGTCTAAAATCCGTCTATGCACGATAGAAAATTCTGAAAAAATACATCAATTATCCCTCAACATCCCGCCTGATCATGAACAAAAAAATCTTTGAATTAAAAAAACATCATGTTCTATGAACAAAAAAACATTATATTTCATCCACATTCGTGCATACATCATATATGGGTCATCTATGAAAAAAAACATCATATTCTAAAAAAATCATTACATATATATAAAAAACAAGCATATATATATATAAAACAAGCATCTATCTTTTGCATATATACATGAACATATATATACACAGAGAACATATATATACATACAATCATATACTCACACATATACATATAATCTGAAAAAAACACACCATATATACATGAAAAACAGATCGGTGGAGGGGGGGGGGCGGCGCCGGCCTGACAGGGCAGTGGCGGCTGGGCGGCGCGCGGCGCCAGCGCAGGGCAGGGGCGGCGCACGGCAGCCGCGCAGGGCAGGGGCGGCGGCGCGGCGGCCGCGCAGGACAGGGGCGCGGGACGGGAGGGGTTGTGCTCACAGGGGGGCGGCGGCGACGGCGAAGCCGATCAGCCTGACGGCGTCGGTGGCGGCAGCGTCGGCGAAGGCGAGCAGCCTGACGGCATCGGTGGCGATGGCGACGAGGAGGAGCAGGGGCGTCGGGCGGCGACGGCGACGAGGAGGAGCAGGGGGCGTCGGGGGAGAAGTGGGTGATTTGGTCGAAAACTGCTAAGTGCTGTATATATAGCAAGAGCATTGGTCCCGGTTCGTGAAACCAACCGGGACTAAAGAGGGGCATTGGTCCCGGTTGGTGGCACCAATCGGGACCAATGCCCCCTTTAGTCCCGGTTGGTGCCACCAACCAGGACGAAAGGCCTTGTGCGGCTACTGCGTCGAAAGTTTAGTCCCACCTCGCTAGTTGAGAGGGGTGCGCAGTGGTGCCCACTGCCGCACCCCTCTCGAGCTCCTCTCCATTGCAGGCTTACGGACCTAATTGTCACTGCTATGCCTGTGGGCCTACTGGGCCTCCTGCGGGCCTGAATCCTGGCCCTTGGATGGGTTTCTAGTCGTATTCAGGCCGTGGGGGCCCAGTAGGTGGCATTTTTTTGTTTTTTTGTTGCTTTATTTTTTTTGTTTTTGCTTTATTTTTTAATTCTTTATGCTTTTAGTTTTAGAAAAATTATAAACTTTTTGTTAATGCCATTAGTTTTCAAATTTGAAAACACTTTTTTTATTTTATTTGTTGCTTTATCTATTTTATTTTGTTTCTACTTACAACAAAATACTTGTTGTTGCTATTTTTTCCAGTTTTTTTGTTTTGTTTTCTGCATTATTTATTTTCTTTTGTTTTTTGCTTTATTTGTTTATTCTTTTTGCTTTTAGTTTTAGAAAAATTATAAACTTTCTGTTAGTGCCATTGGTTTTTAAATTTGAAAACACTTTTTTAGTTTTTTAGTTTTTTTGTTGCTTTATTAATTTTATTTTGTGATTAACTTTACTATAAAAATAGTTTTTTCCTGTTTTTTTATTTGTTTTTTGCATTATTTATTTTCTTTTATTTTTTGCTTTAATTTTTAATTCTGTTTGCTTTTAGGTTAGCAAAATTATAAACTTTCTATTAGTGCCATTAGTTTTAGAGAAATTATAAACTTTCTGTTAGTGCCATTAGTTTTCAAATTTGAATAGTTAAAATTTGAATTCTTTGAAAATTGTTTGAATCACAAGTTTATCATTAACTTACTAAAAAAATGAGAATAGATGCGCTTACAGAGAAAATTAAATCTAAATTCATAGTAAATTTCTATGAATTTCAGAGAAATTCACTATAAATTTAGGTTAAACTTTTCTCTATTAGGGCATCTATTTTCACTTTGAGAGGAGCTCAACAAGGCAGAGAGGGAAGGGCTTATAAACCGGTGTGAGCCCCCTTTGGTTGGCGAGGTGGGACTAAACTTTGCCCGCAACGAGGACGAACCCTTTAGTCCCGGTTTGTAGCACAAACCGGGACTAATGGTTATGGGCCAGGGGCGAGGAGCAAAATTATAAACTTTCTGTTAGTGCCATTAGTTTTAGAAAATTGAAAGTTGAAAGTTGGCATTGGCCAGGGACTAATGGTCATGGTATTACGAGGGCCGAACCATAAGACATGAAAGCATTTCAAGTGAACTCTGAAAAAGTTGAAAGTAGGCATGGTATTATAATTTCACCCACATAGCATGTGCATGTACAAAACGGAAAATGGTAGCATGTTCGTGTGTTACAAAGTTGGCATGGTATCATCATAATAGTTGCGGGAGAAAGTCTTCACTTTTTCTTCGCTTGTGTCATTTGCTTATTGCGCCCTAACCATGTATAACATTCATTGTTTATCAGGATGCTTGGGTCAGCCTTGACATTGAAGGGAGGAATTTAATGAAACTTTTCATAATGTTCATACATGTCTGTCCTTCTGTCCACTCCCAGAATGTCTCTTTTTCCTGAAAGAACTATGTGGCGTTTTGGCTCATCGTATGATGTATTCGCTTCCTTATCTTTTCTTTTTCTCGGTTTGGTAGACATGTCCTTCACATAGATAACCTGTGCCACATCATTGGCTAGGACGAACGGTTCGTCAGTGTACCCAAGATTTTTCAGATCCATTGTTGTCATTCCGTACTGTGGGTCTACCTGTACCCCGCCGCCTAACAGATTGACCCATTTGCACTTAAACGAAGGGACCTTAAAATCAGGTCCGTAGTCAAGTTCCCGTATGTCCATTATGTAACCATAATATGTGTCCTTTCCGCTCTCGGTTGCTGCATCAAAGTGGACACCGCTGTTTTGGTTGGTGGTCTTTTGATCTTGGGTGATCGTGTAAAATGTATTCCCATTTATCTAGTATCCTTTGTAAGTCAATACAGTCAAAGATGGTCCCCTGGACAACAAGTACAACTCATCACAAACAGTGTTGTCACCTCTGAGACGTGTTTCCAACCAACTGCTGAAAGTCCTGATGTGTTCACATGTAATCCAGTTATCGCACTGCTCCGGGTGTTTGGAGCGCAGACTGTTCTTGTGTTCATCGACATACGGGGTCACGAAGATAGAGTTCTGTAGAACTGTATAGTGTGCTTGAGACCAAGAATATCCGTCCCTGCATATTATTGAGTCACTTCCAAGAGTGCCTTTTCCAGTCAGTCTCCCCTCATACCGCGATTTAGGGAGACCTATCTTCTTAAGGCCAGGAATGAAGTCAACACAAAACCCGATAACATCCTCTGTTTGATGGCCCATGGAGATGCTTCCTTCTGGCCTAGCGCGGTTACGGACATATTTCTTTAGGACTCCCATGAACCTCTCAAAGGGGAACATATTGTGTAGAAACACGGGCCCCAGGATGACAATCTCGTCGACTAGATAAACTAGGACGTGCGTCATGATATTGAAGAATGATGGTGGGAACACCAGCTCGAAACTGACAAGACATTGCGCCACATCACTCCTTAGCCTTGGTACGATTTCTAGATCGATCACCTTCTAAGAGATTGCATTGAGGAATGCACATAGCTTCACAATGGCTAATCAGACGTTTTCCGGTAGAAGCCCCCTCAATGCAACCGGAAGCAGTTGCGTCATAATCACGTGGCAGTCATGAGACTTTAGGTTCTGAAACTTTTTCTCTCACATATTTATCATTCCTTTTATATTCGACGAGAAGCCAGTCGTGACCTTCATACTGAGTAGGCATTCAAAGATTATTTCTTTTCTCTTCTTTCATAAGAGCGTAGCTGGCAGGACCTTTATACTGCTTCGGAGGCATGCCGTCTTTTTCGTGCAAACGTTGCAGGTCCTCCCGTGCCTTAGGTGTATCTTTTGTCTTCCCATACATGCCCAAGAAGCCTAGCAGGTTCACGCAAAGGTTCTTCTTCACGTGCATCACGTCGATTGAGGAGCGGACCTCCAGATCTTTCCAGTAGGGTAGGTCCCAAAATATAGATTTCTTCTTCCACATGGGTGCGTGTCCCTCAGCGTCATTCGGAACAGCTAGTCCACCGGGACCCTTTCCAAAGATTACGTAGTGTAAATCATTGACCATAGCAAGTACGTGATCACCGGTACGCATGGCGGGCTTCTTCCGGTGATCTGCCTCGCCTTTGAAATGCTTGCCTTTCTTTCGACATTGATGGTTGGTCGGAAGAAATCGACGATGGCCCAGGTACACATTCTTCCTGCATTTGTCCAGGTATATACTTTCAGTGTCATCTAAACAGTGCGTGCATGCGTGGTATCCTTTGTTTGTCTGTCCTGAAAGGTTACTAAGAGCGGGCCAATCGTTGATGGTCACGAACAGCAACGCCTTAAGGTTAAATTCCTCTTGTCTGTGCTCATCCCACGTACGTACACCATTTCCATTCCACAGCTGTAAATTTTTTTCAACTAATGGCCTTAGGTACACATCAATTTCGTTGCGGGGTTGCTTAGGGCCTTGGATGAGAACTGGCATCATAATGAACTTCCGCTTCATGCACATCCAAGGAGGAAGGTTATACATACATAGAGTCACGTGCCAGGTGTTGTGATTGCTGCTCTGCTCCCCGAAAGGATTAATGCCATCCGCGCTTAAAGCAAACCATGCATTCCTTGGGTCCTTTGCAAACTCATCCCAATACTTTCTCTCGATTTTTCTCCACTGTGACCCGTCAGCGGGTGCTCTCAACTTCCCATCTTTCTTTCAGTTCTCACTGTGCCATCGCATCAACTTGGTATGCTCTTCGTTTATGAACAGACGTTTCAACTGTGGTATTATAGGAGCATACCACATCACCTTCGCAGGAACCCTCTTCCTGGGGGGCTCGCCGTCAACATCACCAGGGTCATCTCGTCCGATCTTATACCGCAATGCACCGCATACCGGGCATGCGTTCAGATCCTTGTATGCACCGCGGTAGAGGATGCAGTCATTAGGGCATGCATGTATCTTCTCCACCTCCAATCCTAGAGGGCATACGACCTTCTTTGCTGCGTATGTACTGTCGGGCAATTCGTTATCCTTTGGAAGCTTCTTCTTCAATATTTTCAGTAGGTTCTCAAAACCTTTGTCAGCCACAGCATTCTCTGCCTTCCACTGCAGCAATTCCAGTACGGTACCGAGCTTTGTGTTGCCATCTTCGCAATTGGGGTACAACCCTTTTTTGTGATCCTCTAACATGCGATCGAACTTCAACTTCTCCTTTTGACTTTTTGCATTGCGTCCTTGCATCGACAATGACCCGGCGGAGATCATCATCATCGGGCACATCGTCTGGTTCCTTTTAATTTTCAGCAGCTTCACCCGTTGCAGCATCATTGGGTACATCATCTGGTTCCTCTTGATCTTCACCAGCTCCCCCCGTTGCAGCATCACCGTATTCAGGGGGCACATAGTTGTCATCGTACTCTTCTTCTTTGCCGTCTTCCATCATAACCCCTATTTCTCCGTGCCTCGTCCAAATATTATAGTGTGGCATGAAACCCTTGTAAAGCAGGTGGGAGTGAAGGATTTTCCGGTTAGAGTAAAACCTCGTATTCCCACATTCGGTGCATGGACAACACATAAAATCATTCTGCTTGTTTGCCTCAGCCGCATCGAGAAACTCATGCACGCCCTTAATGTACTCGCAGGTGTGTCTGTCACCGTACATCCATTGCCGGTTCATCTGCGTGCATTATATATAATTAAGTGTCCAAATTAATAGAAGTTCATCATCACATTAAACCAAAGTGCATATATAGTTCTCATCTAACAACATATAGCTCTCCAGAGCATCTAATTAATTAAATCATACATTAAAACTATGTAAAACATTTCAATGCGAAAACAAATGCGATCATAATCGCAACCAAGGTAACAATTGATCCAATGGCATAATGATACCAAGCCTCGGTATAAATGGCATATTTTCTAATCTTTCTAATCTTCAAACGCATTGCATCCATCTTGATCTTGTGATCATCGACGACATCCGCAACATGCAACTCCAATATCATCTTCTCCTCCTCAATTTTTTTATTTTTTCCTTCAACAAATTGTTTTCTTCTTCAACTAAATTTAACCTCTCGACAATAGGGTCGGTTGGCATTTCTGATTGACATACATCCTACATAAATAAAATCTATGTCACGTTGGTCGGCATAATTTTCATAAACAATAAATGAACCAATAGTTATAAAGATAATATATATACCACATCCGAATCATAGACATGACGAGGGCCGACGGGGGCGGATACCAAAACCATCGCACTATATAAGATGCAATAATAAAAGTAAGAAAATAATACAAGTATCTATCTAAACATATAAGTAAGAATATTTTTTCTTTAAGAAAGAAGATAAGAACAAGAGGCTCACCACGGTGGTGCCGGCGATGAGCTCGGCGCGGGTGATCGACGGCGGTGAAGACGGGGACGGGGCGTGACGGACCGCTAAATCTAGACAAATATTATGGAAAATGGAGCTTGAAGGTCAAGCTTGGGGAGGAGAAAGCTTAAGTAGTGTGGCTCGGGCATTCCATCGAACACCTTGTGTGCATAGGAGGTGAGCTAGAGCACCACCTAGCCCTCTCCCTCTCGGCGAGAGAAAAACAGAGCACTGGGGTGCTCTGCTCGCGAGCGAGGGGTATATATAGGCACCTCATTGGTCCCGGTTGGTGACATGAGCCGGGACTAAAGGGGAGCCTTTGGTCCCGGCTCAAGCCATCAACCGGAACCAATGGTGGTGGGCCAGGAGCGAGGCCCATTTGTCCCGGTTCATCCCACCAATCGGGACCAAAAGCTCCAGATGAACCGGGACCAATGGCCCACGTGGCCCGGCCGGCCCCCTGGGCTCACGAACCGGGACTAATGGGCTGACCCGGCCTGAACCAAAGCCCTGTTTTCTACTAGTGCCGATCCGAGCGTTTTCAGCGAGTCCGGCTCTGGGCTGCTTTGAGAAGCGTGTGATGCAGGGCCAAGAGTGAAATCAGGCAACCAAACAGGTCTCTTCCTTCCCGCGCGGATCTGTTTGGGCTCGATGCAGGCAAACCAAAAATGCCCTCAATCGATGGACCTTTTCTTTCTCTCCCTGGGCATTATCTTGTCCTTGCAATGGCGCAGCTGTTCGCACTAGCGTGTTCGTTAGTTATACTCTAGTAGTCTAGTCGTCCAAGTTGTATCATGTGGCGTATGTACGTTGTTGGGGACGAACGATACTCGATAATTTGTGCCCATACCCATAACTAGTAATGCAAAGTTCTGCGTCCGTACTCCCACACATAAACAAATGAAAGTAGCATCACATGAGCCACCCAGCTAGGAGCTAGCAAGGCGGTTTGATGCCGCGTTCGGAAGTTGGTTCGATTTAAATTTTGGCACGACCGAGTCGCTCTACACCATGCATGCATGCATGCATGCACGCATGATGCGGGATCACATGGGAGCTCAACTCTCCTCTCCTCTCCTCGCCTGTAGACCGTAGTACTCTAGTCGAAAATTCAGTAAACAAAACGAGCTCTCGCAGGTGCAGAGACGCTCCACCGAACAGCTACGGTACGGTACGTATAGTACTCCTACGTACTACCAACGGCCCTTTTGCCTAGTTTATGCCATAACTGTCCCATCTCGCCATGCAAGGGGCCGTGCCGTACAGTCCGGAATCACGGGTGGTGCCGGAGGAGTGGCCGGGGTCCTGTTCAACTTCTCCGTTCTTGTGCACTCCGTTGTCAAGCCCAACCATATTTTAGTCCTTCTTTTTTTAAGTCTGTTTGGTTTGTGACTAACTTAGTTAAAAATTGCCATAACTAAGGTTAGGCAAATTTGACCAACTTAGGAGAGTGTTTGGTTTAAGCCACACCTTAGGCAAACCACATTTGGGCCCCACATGGCATACACACAAAAAGTGTGGCAAGATTTTCTTAGGCTTGCCAACTTGTGGCTCTCATTTTGATAAACTAATGTTAGGTAAGCTTGGCAAAAATATGTGGCAAAGTATGACAATGCTAGTCTTAGAATGATGTTTAGTGGATGTGGTGTTATCGTACAGTTTCGCTGCTGGTCCGTACAATGATGCTCGATTAACAATGATGTTACCATGTGGTTAACTTTGTTAGCACATGCATTGTGGTGTACGTACGCGGTAGTATTCATGTGAAAATGAGTTTATGTGGCCAGCAGTTAAGAATTAAGCCTGATTTCTTTTGTTTGTGAAAAAGAATTAAGCCCGGTCTGTCTCCACAACCTTTCTATGTATATATAAATTCGAAGCGATGACAACATCAAATTAAGTAGACGGACACTCTCATACTTTGATGAAAATCGCTCATTTGTTAGCTGCGTTAGGCGTCATTGGCCACGCATGCGTGCATCGGCCGATTGAGATGGGCATACTCTCATCAGGTTCTCAAATGTTCTGCTGAAAATACTGACCAGAATCCAAATCCTATTCACCCACGCAATTAGGACGCAATTATTGACCATGACGACAGTTTTGTCGATTCATTCTTCTTGCCAATCTTAATACAGTATAATGCAGTCCGTATAATGACTTAAGCAAATGAATCACGTTGCAGTCAAGGCAAGAAACTGAACTTCACGGGTCGGATTGGATGATTGGACCAGGGCCGCTTAAAAATCCCAGATATCTTCGTCCCAATTAACCAATCCCGTCGAACCAATCAACGGTTTTCCCGTTGCTTTCTGCCAGTTTTGTCCTTGTACAGCACGCACACTGATCAAGCATTTCTTTCTGTTCACACGCACGCAACGACCGAGAAGATAAAGAAGAAGAAGAAGAAGAAGAAGAAGAAGAGCGCGGCACAGTCGGATGAGAGCGAATGCTTTGGACTGGCATGTGACCGTGTGGAGATTTGCCTAATTTTGATGTACTCCAACTACTTGAACGTATATATGCAAGTTTAGCAGCTGCTAATTACCACGACTAGACTTCCGGTTCCGGTTTCTTGTGCCGACACACACTAGCAGTAACTTCCGCTTTCAGTTTGGTCCTATATATCCACTCTCAGCTTTGTAGTCCGTCTAACTAAACAGTGCTCCCTTGGACCGGTCGCGC
This sequence comes from Triticum urartu, assembly GCF_003073215.2. Taxonomy (NCBI): domain Eukaryota; kingdom Viridiplantae; phylum Streptophyta; class Magnoliopsida; order Poales; family Poaceae; genus Triticum; species Triticum urartu. Next base: position 648,925,328 of record NC_053028.1, on the reverse strand, counting down.
TTAGCTTGGACCGATCGACCGACATAATCGCCAGCCATTGTACACGACATATTTACGTACGCCGCCAGCCATTGTGATCGAATAGACGAACGGTTTATCGACCTCATCGGCAACGTGGACGACGGCAAGGGGGCAAGAGCAAGGGCAAGGCCGGCGCCTAGGGCAGCATGCGGGCGTGGAGGTATTTTTTAATGTCTAAGTGGATTTTCACCGACGCTTGACCAGCCATTAGGTCTAATTATGTTAAATTATGTTTATTTCAGGCGCGTATTTCTCATGTTTTTTGGATGTGGAAAAATATGGGCCTGACGCTCGTTGGACGCACCGGCCGACGCAAAACAAAAAACAGATACGTGCGTCCCTTTGGGCCGCCACATTCGAGTATTTTTACGGGTCCAGAGATCTCCTGAATATAAACTTAACTATCCCATGTAAATTATTACTCGTCCAAGTTGAGATCAATAACTAACAGTGGGAATCCGGCGGTAAGAATGTGCTCGTCCTCCACGTAAACCGTTCTCGATACCGTATAGATAAAGGACACGCACGAGCACGACGTCTGGGAGGCTCACCAAGCTTGCTGAACTGCACCCACAGGCTCTCCGACCCACCACTTTTGTCACAACAGGTCACGGAGGTGCCATTCGCCGTGACTTTGGTAGCCACAGACTCTGGCAAGCGGTCCTGGGCCGCCTATCTCCTCTTCCTTCGGTACGTGGTGAACACCGGTCACAGACTGCACCCCGCTGATGATGGGCCCATGAGTAAGTGAAACACAAATTACATCTCGCTGATGAGACAGCGACACGGATTACTGACCTACAGCAGCCTACTCCTAGATTAGGTATATATAGGTTGTCGGGGCCTGGCCGGGCTTCAGTCACGGGCGCATTAGGCCAACTCCACCGCGCGACCCTATCATGTCCGCCCCGTCCGTTTGGGGTAAATCAGACAAATCAGACGGCCCAGCGCGCGGGCGCAAATGGACTTTTGTCCGCTTTCGACCCATCCGTGGCCCAAGTTTGCGCCGGTTTTGAGGTGAAACAGACACCGCGCGGATGGACGGGATGCGCGCTTGTTCTCCCCTGGCCCGCGTGTCGGTGGGAGAAACCAACCCCCCTCCCCCCCGTCCCATTTGGCGCCATTTCCACAAACCCTCCCACGTCCCTCCCGCCCACCCTATCTCTCCCTCGCCCATGGCCGAGGCCCCGCCGAATTCCGGCGGCCTGGCCGTCGACCTGCCCACAAAGGTGAAGAAGAAGGCGGCCAAGGCGCCAAGGAAGCCGCGGTCGGAGTGCACGCCGGAGGAGATCGCCAAGTTGGACTCGGAATCGGCGAAGATGAGGGAGCGGAGAGCGGTCGTCAAGGTCAATGCCGCCGCGGCCAAGTTCGCCGGCCAGCGCGATGCGATGGAGGTCGCGCAGCGCAAGGCCGCGGTCGACGAGAAAGATGACCTCAGCAACAAAGCGCACGCCCTCCTCATGCTTGGCATGGGTCGTCCCGCCGGCTTCCCTGCAACGGCTGTCGGCCCTGCGAGCACAGGCTCGTCGGTCGCCCGGCCTCTGCACTGCCAGTCGCGGACCGCGCAAATGTCGCCCGGCTTTCCTCCGCCAAGGCACGACGGCCAGACCCGTTTCTTGGGGTCGCCGGACGTGGGCTTGTTCGCACCGTCCATACCGCGTCCCGCGGCCGTCATCGACCTCAGCGTCACGCCTGGGTCCAGCAGCGGCGGCCGGGCGTCCGTCGAGATGCAAAGAAAGCAAGCACGAGCACCATGCCGGCCCCCCGCGTCTTATTTGACGGAATGCCAACACCAACGCCAACGGTCAACGACCCCTTCTACAACCAGTACATGGAGGACGTGATCTTCGAGGGTGGGCATGGCCGTGCCTACGACCCCGAGGAGTGCTACCTCTTTTAGCACTGCGTTGGTTTTCCCCGAAGAGGAAGGGATGATGTAGCAAAGTAGCGTAAGTGTTTCCCTCAGTTTTTGAGAACCAAGGTATCATTCCAGTAGGAGGCTACGCGCGAGTCCCTCGCACCTGCACAAAACAAATATATCCTCGCAACCAACGCAAATAGGGGTTGTCAATCCCTATAGGGCCACTTACGAGAGTGAGATCTGATAGATATGATAAGATAATATTTTTGGTATTTTTATGATAAAGATGTAAAGTAAAATAAAGGCAAAGTAAATAGCAAAGTAAATAACTAAGTAGTAGGAGATTGATATGATAAAGATAGACCCGGGGGCCATAGGTTTCACTAGTGGCTTCTCTCGAGAGCATAAGTATTCTACGGTGGGTGAACAAATTACTGTTGAGCAATTGACAGAATTGAGCATAGTTATGAGAATATCTAGGTATGATCATGTATATAGGCATCACGTCCGAGACAAGTAGACCGACTCCTGCCTGCATCTACTACTATTACTCCACTCATCGACCGCTATCCAGTATGCATCTAGAGTATTAAGTTAAAAACAGAGTAACGCCTTAAGCAAGATGACATGATGTAGAGGGATAAACTCATGCAATATGAATAAAACCCCATCTTGTTATCCTTGATGGCAACAATACAATACGTGCCTTGCTGCCCTTACTGTCACCGAGAAAGGACACCGCAAGATTAAACCCAATGCTAAGTGAGGGAGTCCTGGATTAGGGGGCGTTCGGGTAGCCGGACTATACCTTCAGCCGGACTCCTGGACTATGAAGATACAAGATTGAAGACTTCGTCCCATATGCGGATGGGACTTTCCTTGGTGTGGAAGGCAAGCTTGGTGATGCGGATATTGAAGATCTCCTACCATTGTAACCGACTCTGTGTAACCCTAACCCTATCTGGTGTCTATATAAAACGGAGGGTTGTAGTCCGTAGGATATCAACTCCATATACAACAATCATACCATAGGCTAGCTTCTAGGGTTTAGCCTCGTTGATCTCGTGGTAGATCTACTCTTGTACTACCCATATCATCAATATTAATCAAGCAGGAGTAGGGTATTACCTCCATCGAGAGGGCCCGAACCTGGGTAAAAACATCATGTCCCTTGTCTCCTGTTATCATCCGGCCTTGACGCACAGTTCGGGACCCCCTACCCGAGATCCGGCGGTTTTGACACCGACATTGGTGCTTTCATTGAGAGTTCCTCTGTGCCGTCGCAATCAGGAAGGATGCCTCCTCCCGTCTTTAAAGACGGCGCCGTTGCTAAGGGAGCCTTGGCTGTCGGCCAAACTCTGCGGCTAGGTGGTTTCCTCATGACCGCCTGTTCGGCTGTTGCGCCGACGGTGACCTCTCGGGTCATCAAAAGCAACCTACACGTCAGCTCGGAGCTCGTCGAGCAGCTAGATCCAATGGAGCTCTCTTCCGTAAACAAGCTCTTGGATCGCATCGCCGCCCTGGGGGTCGCTACGGATTACGACCAAGTTGGGCTTAAACCCGATCTAAGAGAAATTAACTCTCCCCAAGTCACCCACCACGTTGCCGTGGTAGAGGCGCAGTGCGGCGACCCTTCATCTATTTTAAGGACTAGCTACGTCCGAATTCCCGACCCCTCCAAGCCGGATACCCGCGGAGGGGTGGATGTAACTCAAGACCTGAGCTTAGGATCAGGCAACGGGCTAGATTCATTGGACAACATCAAGAATTCGAACTTCAGAGTTCGGAAACTCTTCGGCCTCCGAATCTTGGATTGGGTGAGGTTTCAGATTCAACGACACCCGCCCACCCGAACATAAGCGATCTCTCCCAAATCAGGCAGAGGCCCGAGGAAACATTACATCATTAATGGGCCAGATTCCTCCTGGTTATGAACAGGATAAAGGATTGCCGCGAGGGAGACGCAATCTCAATTTTCTGCAGTAATTGCACGGACAAGGGAATCCTTAGCGCCGTAAGTCGTCGTGATAATACACGCTTCGCTGACTTGGTGTCCATAGTACAAAAATACTGTGCGATGGAAAGCGCCTGGAAAACCGAAATAAAATTTTGGGATAATCTGGCCTTGAATAGTAATCCCGTCCGAACTAAGAGGGTGCATCATCATAGGACACCCGGGATAAACACCAAAAAGCCAAAACCCTCTACAGGGCATGGAACCATACTGGAAAGGTGGCTTGATGGACCCTGTAGAATTCATAGTACAGAGGACGCCACACCAACTCACAGCCTTAGAGCATGTTGGATACTCCGGAAGGTGGCCAAAATTGGCGAGGACCTCTTAATTCTGGAGGCCGCAGAAAGCCAGCCTGAGGACACCAGTACCGTTCTCACAGTCTTCGAGACTTTCGCATCAAACAATATGCGAAAAAGAACACTCCGCAGCCTCGCCGAAGTCTATCAAGTTGCAACAATAAATCCATGGAGCGACACTGCTATTACCTTCAATGCAAGTGATGAACCTAGATTCCGAACAGCCCGAGCACCAGCCGCATTGGTCCTCAGTCCCATAGTGGACGGCTTTCGCCTCACCACGGTGCTCATGGATGGAGGCAGCGGACTAAACCTCATTTATGAGGAAACCCTTCAAAAAATGGAAATAGACTGGAACCGCATCGAGCGAAGCAGCACAACCTTTAGAGGAATAATCCCCAGTCAGGAAGCGCGCTGCACAGGAAAAATCACACTAGATGTGGTGTTCGGCACGCCGGATAATTACAGGTCCGAAGAAGTCACGTTTCAGGTGGCCCCGTTCAACAGCGGATATCACGCTTTACTAGGGCGGGAAGCATTCACAATCTTCCAAGCAATACCCCATTACGGGTACATGAAGCTTAAGATGCCCGGGCTGAACGGAATTATCACTCTAGCTAGTGATCCGGACATAGCACTCCGCGCCGAAAACAAGACGGCCGCATTAGCCCTTGAGGCACTATCCGAAGCCTTAGCGGCCGAGGAACTAACTGCGCTGCGCTCCATGGTTAACAGGGATGATGTGATACTCGACAAGAGATCCAAATCCACATCCTTCAAGCCAGCTGACGAAATAGTCAAATTCCAGGTCCGTCCAATGGACCCCAATAAAACAGCTTCCATCGGGGCACGCCTGAACCCTGATGTAGACGCCGCACTGCGAGAGTTCCTATGAGAGAACTAGGATATTTTCGCCTGGCACCCTTCAGACATGCCAGGGATCCCACGCAGGCTGGCCGAACATAGCTTAAATATCCTAAAAGGATTCAAACCTGTCAAACAAGCCCTTCGGCGTTTTTCCGAACCCAAGAGACAGGCTATGGGAGAGGAGCTAGCCAAGCTATTGGAGGTCGGATTCATTAGAGACATAAAACACCCGGACTGGCTAGCAAACCTGGTGATGGTACCAAAGAAGGACAAATCCTGGCGCCTGTGTGTCGATTTTAAAGATCTTAACAAGGCTTGCCCAAAGGATCCCTTCCCCTCCCCCGTATCGATCAAATTATCGGTCCCACCGCAGGACACGATTCGTTGTGTTTCCGCGACGCATACTCCGGTTACCATGAAATCAAGATGGCAGAATCAGACCAAGCCGCAACAGCATTCATCATACAATACGGCCCATTCTGCTTCAACACAATGCCCTTCGGGCTGAAAAACGCCGGCGCAACATATCAGCGCATCATCCAGACATGTCTAGCAAACCAGATCGGCAAAACAGTGGAGGCGTATGTGGATGATGTGGTCGTCAAATCAAGACATGTCGAATCTCTAGTAGACGACTTGAGGCTTACATTCGATATCCTCCGAAAATATGACATCAAGCTCAACCCGGCAAAATGCGTCTTCGGCGTTCCAGCCGGAAAGCTCTTGGGCTTCATTGTATCCGGTAGAGGAATTGAAGCAAATCCAGCCAAGATCCGAGCTTTGTCACAATTGGATATCCCAAATGACCTCAAACAAATATAAAAAATTAACCGGATGCGTGGCGGCTTTAAGCCGCTTCATCTCCCGCTTGGGAGAAAAGGCACTACCCCTCTATCGCCTCCTTCGGCGCACCGAACACTTCGAGTGGACGGATGCCGCCACGGCTGGACTTGACGAAATAAAAGCTATATTGGCAACAAACCCAGTCCTGGCCGCGCCGAACACCAGCGAACCAATGTTATTGTACATTGCAGCAACACATCAAGTTGTCAGCGCAGTGCTCGTTGTCGAGCGGGAAATGGATAGACACAAATTCCCCCTTCAAAGGCCGGTCTACTACGTGTCCACTATCCACACTCCATGCAAATCACGATACCCGCATTATCAAAAGATTGCATACGCTGTATTCATGGCATCCCGGAAGCTACGACACTACTTTCAAGAGTGTTCCATAACAGTAGCCTCGGAAGTACCACTCAACGATATTATCAACAACCGCGATGCAACGGGCCGGATTGCAAAATGGGCCATCGAGCTTCTCCCATTCGATATAACCTATAAGCCACGGCGAGCTATTAAATCGTAAGTTTTGGCCGACTTTGTCGCAGAATGGACGGAGGCCGAGCTCCCTAAAGAGTACGACACATATTCAAACTGGATTATGCATTTCGACGGCTCCAAAATGTTGGCCGGACTGGGGTCTGGCGTCGTCCTGACGTCCCCCACAGGAGACACAGTCCAATATGTGCTCCAGATCATGTACACGGATTCCAACAATGCAGCCGAATATGAGGCCCTCCTACATGGTCTCCGGATAGCAGTATCCATGGGTATCCATCGCCTAGAGGTACGCGGGGATTCAAACCTAGTGATATCCCAAATAAATGGAGACTTCGACGCCAAGGACCCAGAAATGGCAGCTTACCACAATGCCGTCCTAAAAATGTCAGCTCGGTTTGAAGGGCTGGAGTTTCACCATATAGCCCGAGAAAACAATCAAGCAGCGGACGTCCTGGCACGCATCGGAGCAAAACGTGATGCAGCCCCCCCCAACATCTTTTTGAAAAGATTGTTCAAGCCATCCGTAGCATGGGAGGGGGAACCCGCAAAGAACAGCCCGGACCCAGCCGCACCACTCGACGCCGAACAATCTGACATAATTGGAGGCTCTGCCAATGAAATTACACCTTCAGCCCACGTAATAATGGCGGTTATTGCCCCGTGGACAGAACCATTCCTAGCCTATCTTACTAGGCAGGAACTTCCGGAGGACCAAAACGAGGCCCGCTGCATAGTGCGGCGATCTAAAGCCTATAGAGTCCATGAGGGAGAGCTTTATAAGAAAAGCACTACCGGAGTCCTTCAAAGGTGCATCTCCGAAGAGGAAGGGCGGAACCTTCTGGCTGAAATTCATGCCGGACTCGATGGTCACCACGCCGCTGCTCGGTCCCTTGTTAGCAAGGCTTTCCGTACAGGCTTTTATTGGCCGACGGCCCGGGCAGACGCTCAGGACCTAGTCCAACGATGTGTTGGTTGCCAACTTTTTGCCAACCAAAGCCATATGCCACCCACTGCACTCCAAACTATACCCATCACCTGGCCTTTTGCGGTCTGGAGGCTTGACATGGTCGGACCCCATAAAGGTGGGACCCATAGGAAAAAATACTTACTGGTCATGGTGGATAAGTTCAACAAATGGATAGAAGCCAAGCCTGTTAAAACGGTCGAATCCGGACCTGTGATAGACTTCATATCCGGGGTTGTACACCGTTATGGCGTCCCCCACAGCATCATAACCGATAACGGTACAAACTTTACCGCCGACGAGGTAAAACTCTGGTGCAAAAACATGGGCATCAAGCTTGATTATTCTTCCGTCTATCACCCACAAACCAACGGCCAGGTCGAACGTGCAAATGGTCTTATCATGAGCGGCATTAAACCCAGACTGGTGCGGTCCCTCAAGGAATCTAACACGCACTGGGTAGAGGAGCTCGACTCCGTGCTATGGGGGCTGCGGACCACGCCAAATCGCACCACCGGATACACACCATTTTTTATGGTGTACGGCGCAAAGGCAGTTCTGCCCTGCGACATAATTCATGACTCACCTAGAGTGCGCATGTACGAAGAAAGAGAAGCCGAGCTCGATCGGCAGGACAACTTGGACGCCTTGGAGGAGGAGCGTGACGTGGCAAAAGCCCATTCCGTATTTTATCAACAGAAGGCCCGAAGATATCAAAGCAGAGAAGTACGGGCCAAAAATTACAATGTTGGCGAACTAGTTCTACGCCTGCCGGATAAGAAAAAGGACAAACTCAAGCCCAAGTGGGAAGGTCCATTCGTAATCGACCAAGTCCTGACTGGTGGGGCGTACCGCCTGCGAGATGCGTCGGATAACCGACTCGAGCCGAACCCGTGGAACGCCACCTCTCCGAAGATTCTATGCCTAGCGCCGGACTCTGTGTTCGTCTCCTTTCTCTGTCCATTTTTTGCATTTTTCTGGCTTACATCTCTCTCCTTCCCCTCTTTTCTTTTATAGCCCTTAAAGGCTCATCTAGTGACGCTCCACTCGTGCTCATTAAACCTGGGGGCTTCTTTAACAGAAACTTATTTATACGGGCTTCACGCCCAACACATGCGTCAAACTTCCGCATGTACCTTTTTCTTCACCATTATATGCATCGATATGACTTAAGTTTTGGCCAAGCTGGGTTGCCTGGCTCCTGTGCTTACCCCTACGTTCCCGATTGTTCGGCTAGGCGGTAAAGGGAGCACCTCTGCGATTGTTACTGCCGGGTCAGCCGGATGTGTACCTCAGACTGGGTGAAGCCGAAAGCTAGCATTCTTAAGGGAATATTCGGTCGGTGAAATAAAAGATGATCTTTTTACTCATTTTATGCGCCCCCAGATGCTTTTTTCTGCGTCTTTTCACGCAGTCCGGACATGCACTTTAGGGCATGCCTCCCAGCGAAAGGAACCCCTAACGGAACTATTCTCTGAAGATGTTTCTTACTAACCATGTAATATAACATAACTAGTTGGGCACTTGTCTGATAAAGCACTAATGACCCCTATGCCTGGTCTCCACGCATACCCCAGTTCTTATATAACCGCTATGGTATTCGGACACACTCCGGACCGTCAGGTCCCGAGGTTGAAGCGAAAAGGTCGGCAACGACAAACGATCTACAATCCGGCTAGAAGGCATTACACATGTCAATTCAAAATTACATAGTCATTCTAACTGATTGTATTCCTCTTCTATACCATCTAACAGGCTGTCTAATTTACAGTCCTGCTGGGAATACTTCGCGGCCAACTCTACTTGGCCGTATACTAAGCTTACAGGGATCTCCTTCCCGTCAGGCCCCACTGGTCCGACCTCGGCCATGTGGTTTGGGTCAGACTTTGTAAAACGGGTCTTCACCATGGCCCAGGCCTCCCTAGCGCCTTGTCGGCAGGCCGATATCTTCCACAACCGGAAGCGCCGCCGAGCTCCCTTCAGCTTCTCCGCAAGCTCTCCAAGGCCCTCGGGCATGGAGTGGGCAGGCCATAAGGCTTGGGCAACGCCTCGCACCGCCTGCCGAATTCGCTCGTGCAGTTGCAAGAGTTCGGGAAGAAGGTCACCCGTAGAACCGGGCATCTCCTCTGCAGGACGACCTGTGAGCATACCTACAGACATTACTCTGTTAGTCGACTTCCTCGCCGAACTCTTTTTTCAAAGTTCGTTCAAGCACTTACTAAATATGCCGCGTCGAAGCCGCTGATTCTCCTTCGTGGAGTCGGACAGCTGGCCACGAACATCTTTGAGTTCGATGTCCAGCTTGGTGTTGGCATCCTGAAGACCATTCTTCTCTCGCCTCACCTTTGTCAACGTACTCTCACCGGCCTTTAGCCGGCGTAAGAGCTGTTGCCTTTCCGGATCGAGTCCGGCGCCATTTGCAATATGATTTGTCAGATTTGCACCCACACCGCACAATACTAATCTTTCGAAGTGTATCTTACCTGAGGGGGTCTTTGGGCTCCCCTGCTGCGACTAGTGCGGCCTCTAGTTGGGCCTTGCACTTTTCCAGCTCCTAGGACAATACGGTATTCTTCTCTGTAAGAACCTGCATATTAAATGATCCTTAAATCAGTTGCTCTAACTGTTTCAAGTCTCGGGGGCTACTGGTATATATATATTTGATCAAAATTTTCTTACCCGTATGTCTTTTACATACTGCTCTGTGGCTCTGGCTAAACCAATTTGAGCAGCACGGAGGTACGCATCTCCCGAATTAAAGGCATCTAAAGCCTCTTGGGAGAAACAAGCATCGCGTAGAACTGTCCGGCGACGCTTGTGGTTCATGGCACTCTCCACATCAGAATTTGTGGCAGACAGCCTGTCCGCATCCTCTATCGGAGGAGCGTCTGGTGCGCGCCTTGTGCTCGCCTCTGCTTCCTGGCCAGACGTTGGAGCCTGGCTGGTGGAGGCGCGATTGGCAACCTCTTCGGACGTAGTCCGGCGAGGTCTCTTCGTTCTGAAGATAGCACGAACGTTAATATGCCCTGACAGAATAACACCAGGGAAACAGAGGGTGCGCTATACCTTTGCGCCGGCATCTCAGTCCGGACTACATTCCTTTTTGCCCCACGGGGCCCTGCGGCCCCTCGTTGGCTAGCCGCCGCAGGTTCGGCCTCCCGCCTCGGAAATCTTCCCTGCAAAACACGGTTGTCATCAGAAACACCGGAATACGTGAGAATGGAATCTCTCTCAAGGGAATGAGACTCCTGTTTCTGTCACCTGGGAGGCCGGGATTAACCCTGGGTAATCAGCCGTAATGGCTACCAAGGTATTGTCCTTGCTTAGCTGATGGAACACCCCGTCGATAAGCTCCACCGATATGTCCGGATCCTCTTCGGAGTCCGGATCGAGGGACCGTTCTGGGTCCTCGGGCTGTGGAGGGCGGCTGTTTATATCCTTTACCTCCTGTCGCAGTTCCTGCATTGAAGTCGTTAGACTACATATCCAACCGTGGGAGTATAAAACAAACGGGCAAGCGCAATTGTTCACTCCAACTTGCAGGATCGTACATAGTAAATCCGGCCCGCGGGTTGACGCAGAGGAATTCCTCCTTTTCTTCCTTGTACAAAGAGGATAAGATCTTTACTAGGGCGGCGGCTGAGGCCGGCCCCTTACGACCGTAACGGGTGGCGTCATCCTCCCCGTTGAAATCCCACATGGGGTGGCCTCTATATTGAAGTGGCTGCAACCCCCGCATAATGCATGCGGCCATGACTCCAATCATGGTTAGTCCGGAATGAGCCAACAGTCTTATTCGGCCCATCAGGTAAAGGACGTCTCTGTCGCTTTCTCTCCGAGAGCTCCGCGGACGCCAGCTCAAGCGATTCTTCAACGGAGCACTGTTGAACTCAGGGAGACCGACCCGGACAGGGTCCGGTAGCGGGACGTCATCTTTGTAAAACCATTTCGAAGGCCAGTCCTCGGACGCCTTCTTTGGGGTTCCGGATAGGTATCCGGTCCCAGTGATGCGCCATACTTTGGCTCCGCCCACTTGGTATATAGACCCCTCTTGAGAACGGGGCACCAGGCAGAATAACCTCTTCCACAGCGCGAAATGAGCCTCAACGCCTAAAAATAGCTCGCAAAGGGCGACAGAACCCGCAATATGTAATACGGAGGCGGGCGTGAGATTGTGCAGCTGGAGGCCGTAGAACTCCAGAAGCCCGCGGAGAAATGGATGAATTGGAAATCCCAGTCCCCTTATTAGATAGGGGACGAGGCACACCCACTCTCCTTTAGAAGGATTGGGGTGCTCTCCGCTTGTTTTCCGCCATTGTAGGTGGCGAGACCGGCTCAGACCGGGACCATGTATGCCCGAGGGAGAAATCCCTTGGGCTGAAGCGACACTAACTCGCTATGCGGGATGGTGCAACTCTCCCAGTCCCCGGGTTTGGGACCGGAGGGGCGAGGGGAGGAGCTGCGACGGCTGGTCATGTTGGAATGGACCTTTGCTGGAAGCGCTCTGATGATAACTCGCGGAGAGGAGAAGATGTGGTTTGGACCTAAATCCCCATCCCGTTAAATAGGCGGCTCGTTTATACGGTTAGGGGTGTGGATGTAAAAATGCCCCGGCTTTTCGCATTCGTTTGACATGTGGAAGACGGCCATTATTGGGCCTGGAAGCCGAGGAGCACTACATTACAAAAATTGGACATTATTCCTACAGGTACATAGGATTTGGAGAAGAACCCGCCTTGCAATGACGAACAATCTGCGCGCCGGACTCGTCGTCATTGAAGCCTGGTTCGGGGGCTACTGAGGGAGTCCTGGATTAGGGGGTGTTCGGGTAGCCGGACAATACCTTCAGCCAGACTCCTGGACTATGAAGATACAAGATTGAAGACTTCGTCCCGTGTCCGGATGGGACTTTCCTTGGTGTGGAAGCCAAGCTTGGCGATGCGGAAATTTCTAGATCTCCTACCATTGTAACCGACTCTGTGTAACCCTAACCCTATCCGATGTCTATATAAACCGGAGGGTTGTAGTCCGTAGGACATCAACTCCATATACAACAATCATACCATAGGCTAGCTTCTAGGGTTTAGCCTCCTTGATCTCGTGGTAGATCTACTCTTGTACTACCCATATCATCAATATTAATCAAGAAGGAGTAGGGTATTACCTCCATCGTGAGGGCCCGAACCTGGGTAAAAACATCGTGTCCCTTGTCTCCTGTTACCATCCGGCCTTGACGCACAGTTCGGGACCCCCTACCCGAGATCCGCTGGTTTTGACACCGACACTAAGCACTTCTCCCATTGCAAGAAAGATAAATCTAGTAGGCCAAACCAAACTGATAATTTGAAGAGACTCGCAAAGATAACCAATCATACATAAAACAATTCAGAGAAGATTCAAATATTATTCATAGATAGACTTGATCATAAACCCATAATTCATCGGTCTCAACAAACACACCGCAAAAAGAAGATTACATCGAATACATCTCCACAAGAGAGGGGGAGAACATTGTATTGAGATCCAAAAAGAGAGAAGAAGCCATCTAGCTACTAACTATGGACCCGTAGGTCTGAAGTAAACTACACACACTTCATCGGAGGGGCTATGGTGTTGATGTAGAAGCCCTCCGTGATCGATGCCCCCTCCGGCGGAGCTCCGGAAAATGCCTCAAGATGGGATCTCGTGGATACAGAAAGTTACGGCGGTGGAATTAGGGTTTTGGCTCCATGTCTGATCGTTTGGGGTACGTGGTTATATATAGGAGGAAGAAGTACGTCTGTGGAGCAACAGGGGGCCCACGAGGGTGGAGGGCGCGCCTGGGGGGTAGGCGCGCCCCCTACCTCGTGGCCTCCTGTTACGTTTCTTGACGTAGGGTCCAAGTCTCCTGAGTTGTATTCCATGAGAAAATCACGTTCCCGAAGGTTTCATTCCGTTTGGACTCCGTTTGATATTCCTTTTCTTTGAAACCCCAAAACAGGAAAAAAAACAGCAATTCTGGGCTGGGCCTCCGGTTAATAGGTTAGTCCCAAAAATAATATAAAAGTGGATAATAAAGCTCAATAATGTCCAAAACAGTAGATAATATAGTATGGAGCAATCAAAAATTATAGGTACGTTGGAGACGTATCTAGGAGACCCAAAGTCAAGATGGCCGCGCCAGTACGTGCCCGATGAAGAGGCCGACGATCGTGCTGACTACGACCATGGTGACTCGTGGCATGAAGACGATGGCATCTATGTCGAAGGTGATGGTGATGAAGAAGAAGGCAATGACGTTGATATTAGTGGCGAGCCATTGTTCATCGACGAGCTCACCCAAAGAGCGGAAGCACAAAAGAAGAGGAAGAGCTTTCGCACGGGTTCATATACACAAGATGAGGACAAGTTGATTTTCCAAGCTTGGATGGAGATTAGCCAAGATCTGAGGACCGGCGCGCAACAAAAGGGCATTGTTTTTTGGACGAGAGTCCACAAAACATTCCGTGAAAGAAAGATGTTTGAGCCCTACCAATTTACAAGGAACAGTGGCATCGGCTCGATTCAAAAGAGATGGTTGTTCATCCAACAAGAGTGCAACAAGTATTGCGCCGCATTTGAGAGCGTTGAAGCACGGCCCGTGAGTGGTCTCGGCGTTGGGTACATGGTATGCTCTCCTCTTCCTAGCCCTTTCCTTACTACGGCCATGAGACTTCGGCCGTGTATATGTTTGCATGTTCACTTGTTGTTGATCATGTGGTGTAGGCATTTGAATCGTTGGAGGCATTCAAGGCCCGACACAATGACAAGCCATTCACTCTTACGCATTGTTGGACGATCATCAACAATTGCCCTAAGTTCAAGGAGCAATACCGTGAAGTACAAAGGAAGAGAGGACTGAAGACGGCCAAGTTCGCCGGAGGTGGAGATGGCGAGGCGTTGAAGAGGCCGAGGGGCAAGACCAACTCCAAGGTTGATGACATACGTGATACCTCATCCATGGCATTACATGACACTTTGCATGGCATGATGTCCCAAAAGGATGTGAGGGACGAGAAGAAGCGGCAAAGCAAGGACGAGCAAATGAAGCAATACCTAGACCTTCAAAGAAAGAAGCTTGAGATGGAGGAGGCGGCCAAGAGGAGGAAGATCGACATGGGGGAGGCGGCCCAGCAAAGGCAACTCGACATGGAGGAGGCGGCCCGGCAAAGGCAGCTCGACATCGAGGCCGACAACGTCAAGGCCAGGCAGAGGCAGCTCGACATCGAGGCCACCAATGCCGCCACCAAAGCGAAGGAGGTGGCCCTTGCGATCATGAGCGTGGACTTGTCGAAGATGAGCGAGAAGACGAGGGCCTGGTTCGAGGCCAGGCAGAAGGAGATGCTCGATGCCGAAGGCCTGAACTAGGTCGTCCGATCGGCGTGGATGTTCTTTTTTGGAGACTGGCATGGGTGCCGCCCGCCCGGTGGGCCGCTGGCAGTGTGCCGGCGAGAAAACATTCATTTTGATGGCCGGCTGTGTTGCCGGCCGCTGGCTGTGTTGCCGGCAAGGATAACTATTCATTTTGGAGGCTGGCTGTGTTGCCGGCCGCTGGCTGATGCCGGCGATGGACGTGTAGGCCGCTGGCTCTGTTGACAGCGTGATGAACCGGGGCAGTTGGCCTGAACTAGGGCTTGGCATTTAAAACGTTGTTTTTGGTTTTTTAAATAGACGCGGACAAAATGTAGCAAATGGATGCGGCTGCACGTTGGACGCACGGCCACCGCACCCCAAAATACGTCCGGACATGACCCTAAATCCTATCCAGACGGACAGAATCCGGATAAAATGGACGTCCGTTTAGGGTCGCCCGGTGGAGTTGGCTTCCGAAACGGCGAGTTGGGTCGATGGACGATTGCTGCTCTAGTTCAGTGATGCGGTCCACAACCACATGGTGCACTCGGTTGGAGAACCTTGCATGGCGATGCATGCACGCAGTCTCCCGCTGCATGTGACCGAGACTGGGGTCTCGGAATGAGGCCATCGTGCGCGCAAGATCTCATTGATAGAGAGTCTGATAATAGGTCCAAGTGGTATAGCAGTGCTGGATCCGTGCCATCGTTTTCTGCCACTTTGTTTGTACCGTATCACGTAGGCGTACGGAGTACTGCACCATCTGTACGTGGTGCATCGACCGTTTTTTAACCCATGCATGTGCATGCATGCAGGAAGGGCATAGTACCATGCCTGATAGCGTCGGTCAGAAAGGGATTAGGGCAAGCTAGCCTCGGTAGAGATGACGAAAAAAGTGGCATGGCGACCCGACATGAGTGAACGTCCAGCTGTTGAGCCATGCACGTCCACATGGGACGAGCCCCCACGATGGTCCGGCCGGCTGGAGCCCCCTTGGCCCTCGCATGCATCGCTCCGGGTCCGGCACGGCACGGCACGTACGTGTTGGCCCGCACCCAGCACACCTAGTCGGAGCGCGTATGGCGTGCCACTTTCCGTGCAAGTTGCACTATTCTACGGGGAGATGTGAGGTCGTGTAGCTTTTACAGTCAGAGTCAAGTAGGAGCACTGGTGTGTATGCTGATGATGAAAATGAGCCAATCAGCCGCACGTCGCTCGATCTTTTTGCTCCGAAAATAGCTAGCTTGGCCGGCGTGGATCGGTGGAGGCATGCATGCCGGGTGGAGGAAGGTGTAGACAGCACCGACGGACCCGAGGACCGACGCGCGCGGATTCAGCTCGATCGCATGCACCAGTGGATCTCTCGACCGGCCCTAGGTTTCCATGCGGCCGGCGCTGTCATCCACCACCTTGCTGTCTGCCGCGCGCACACCCCGTCGTCGACCCACCCAGAAGCATCCCGGCTCCTCGCGACGGTGTCCGAGCAATGCGGCCGCTTCTTCTTTAGTCATACTCTCTCCGTATGAAAATACTTATCCTAAAAATGATTATATATATTGTATCTAGAGATAAATACAATCATTTTTAGGACAAATATTTTCGAACGAAGGGAGTAGTACACAATACTCATTCAAGTTGCATCCTGTGCAAAGCGCGTGCGTAAGTCGCGTTGTTGTGGACGATACTCTATAATTTGTAGCTATAGCTAGTAATTCAAAGTTCTGCATCCGTACTAGTACCACACATAAACAAATGGAATTTGCATCACATGAGCCAGCCAGTTAGCAGGGCGGTTTGATGCCGCGTTCGTCAGTTGGTTCGAGTTATTCTTTTGGCACGACCGAGTCCGTCGCTCTGCACCATGCATGCACGCATGATGCTGCATCACATGGGATTTCAGCTCGACTCTTCTGTAGACTGTAGTCTAGTCGAAAATCCAGTAAACAAAAAGGGCTAGCGCAGGTGCAGAGATGCTCCACCCAGCTGCTACGGTACGGTACGGACGACCCGTACGTATACGGAAATGTTAACGCCCATATGTGTGGGCGTTTACCACCCCGACCACACGCAAGCATCACCGTTGACAGCTCTGTGCATGAATCTTGGAACAAACCGGGCGGTTTTTTGCGCCACGTAGGACGAGGCGCGTGTGCGGTGTGCGAGTAAGTTCGCCCGCACGTTGGTTGCCATCCCGCGGTCAGCGGTTGCCATTGGAGTCGTGCAGTGGAACTGCAATGCGCCCGCACGCCACGCTTTGACCGCGGTTGACGTCAAACACGTCGCACGCCTCTGCCCCCTCTCCCTCACGCTTCCATTTACTCACCCGCACCGCAGTTACTGGCAGAACCCACTCGCATTTCAAACCATCGAAGGAGAATGCGAGGGGAGAAGGCGACGGCGGAGGCGGAAGATTCGACGGTGTTCGTGGCCGTCGGTGGTGCTCGCCGGAACGGAGCGGCTTCGCCGGAGCGCCTGCGGCCCGGGTTGAAGGTACTGCTCGCTACAACTCTCGCAATCCCTTCCCGCATTTTCCCCCCTTCCCTCCCTGTTCGATTCCTTGATCGAGATTCGGAGAGATTCAGGCGATTCGTCGATGCGTCGGCGTTCCCGCCAGCGCCGAAGTCGTCTGCTAGCCGTTTTTGGTTGCACTGGTCAGTTTCGTCGCGGCCGCGGCCGCGTCATCGTCGGCGTGGTTCTGCCTGTTCGGAGGCACGCACTAGTCTTGCCTATGGATTGAGCAGGTGTCTCCCGGGTTGTTTTTGATGCGTGTTGGTTCTATTTTGTGTTTGCAGTCAGTTCGTGGGAGAATTTGTCGGTGAATTTGAAGTCGAGGTAGTTGCCATTGAACCCTAGATCTAGTTAGTTGGGTTTTGAAAATGCAGTATGAGGCGAACTTGATAGTTACATTAACTATCATGTTTGTGCGACCACTAACTCCCTGAACAAATGAGATAGTTGCCACAAACGTGTTTACCCTTGCGGCAACAAATTACTGAAATGACTGTGTTAGTTGCCACATGTAAGCTTTCGCACAGGGCAACTATTTCCATTCAATGATTGGGATAGTTGCCACACACACGCTCTTCCATGTGGCAACTAAATTTGCTGAAGTACTGTGATAGTTGCCACACACACGCTCTTTTTCCGCGTGGCAACTAAAATTGCTGAATTACTGTGATAGGTGCCACAATCATGCTATTTCGTTGCGGCCAGTGTTTTTCCGAATGATATGTGATAGTAACCACACTGTGATAGGTGCCACATGAATGTATATTCAGGAGCCAACTGCACTGGATGGCAACTATTGTGCACATCAAGTGTGCCTGTTGCCACCTGGATAGTATATTCATGTGGCAAATAGAGTGTGAACACACTGTCTGTTGCCATTCTGCATATAAGATAGTGTGGAAAATTGGCTGCATAATGTGGCAACCGAATTTGCATATCAAATGTATCAGATGCCATACATATGCTTTGCATGTGGCAAGTTTTTGCTGACCTCTTTGCATTTACATTTCCACCATGACAATTTGGTCTGTTCCCATCTCAACAGAATGGCTCGTGGCGATCGTCAAAACAACGATGATGATTTCATGGATCCACCACAGCGTAATCGGGCAACTGGACGGAGAAAAGAGGATGATGAGGTAAATGCTCACACATCCCCCCTTCCTCCTGCTGTATGTTAATGGTTGACACCTCGAGCTAGCAATCGTCTGACACGAACTAAAATTTCTTAACATTGCAAAACGCGGCAACAACTGATCTCTTTTTGCAAAAACATGGCAACAACTGATCACTTTATGTCTTTTTTTGCAGAAGAATAAACGTATTCGCAACAGAGCCTCCCAAGAACGACTGACTGCGTTGACTGACAAATTCAGCGACGATCAGAAGGGGGCTGCTGCTGAGATGGGTATGCAGTCTATGATGGTTGTCCGGTGCATGAACCTTGTCAACCCTGTATGCGATTGGCTTGGTGAGATCTACAACCCCGCCTCCAGGGAATTCGTGATTCCGGGACGTGGAAGACTACCGCTGAACGAGGAATCCGTGTTCTGTACTTTGGGTGTGCCTCGTGGACATATCAAAGTCCCGTACGAGATCAACAATGAGATCGAGGAAGCGCTGTTCCCCCGTTTGTTTCCTGGGTTGGAATCCATTCCGAACACGTCTGCCGTGGCAGATTCGCTGGAGGCCATGACAACGCATGGAGATGTTTTCAAGATGAAGCTACTCATGTACCTCATCTCAGCCGTTTTCGCGTCGACCACTTCTCCTCGCCCAAGCAACAAATGCTTCCCCATCCTGGTGAATGATCTATCTTTACTACATTATTTTTCCTTCAATTTTTTTGCTCCGATGTCATGTGCAAGCTAGTCACTGCCAGTGTTTTTTGATTTTTTTCCATTGGATTTCTGACGCGGCAACTCGTTGTCCTGAATTTTGTGCCGTGCAGGCGAAACTGAAAGATGTGAAGAACATGAATTGGTGTAAGTTCATTGCCGACTTCCTGCATGATGCATTCGCAAGCAAGGTGTACCAGAAGGGTTGTCGACTGCATTTAATGGTATTTTTTTACCGGCCCTTTCAGTGAACACTCTTTTTAACACCTTTTTATTCATGCATGGGCAACCTGATCATAACAAGATGGCAACTGCCATGTGTGATTTTTTGGCAACTGCCATCATGACAATATGGCAACTGCCATCATACTATGATGGCAACTGTCATCATGACAATATGGCAACTGCCATCATACTATGATGGCAACTGCCATCACACTATGATGGCAACTAGCACATACAGATGGCAACTTCTTCTTTTTTCTTTTTTTCATGCACTTCAACTTATGATCGTAGGAACATATATTATCCTGTTTTTTCGCAAAATACCATGATCCCCACTGATTTTTCTTTCTTTTTAAAATTGTTGTACATCAGCTCATGTACGTCGACTGTCTTGATCTGTCCATCGTGGATTTCACTGGGACAGGAGGCCCGCCGCCTACGCACAAGTTTGCTGTTTCTGCGTGGACTATTGATGCTGTCAAGGCTGTGCTTACTGCAGACAGGGTAACTGATACCAAATATGGAAAACTGCAAGTTAGTTTTGCTTTTTTGCAACACATGAACTGCTAGTCAGTGTTCATCATTCTCTCTCTTACATCCTAGCTATTTTTTTTGTTCTCTCCAGCTGATGGCCAAGCATGCTATAGACTACAGCGTGTTTGGGGGGCCTCAAAACTTTGGAAAGTGAATGGACGTGCACTCAGCTCCGTCTTGCCCTGCCGAGGTAATCAAAAGATCTACATCTATGGTTTGCCGTGGAGTATTTTTCGATGTCGTGCAAGTGATTGCAATACGGGATGGTCATTGATGCCTCTTTGTTTCGTGTACAGGCGAGGGCACCTGTTGAGCAGCTAATAGGGCAGTTTGCATCTGGATTGACCGGCTTGTTCGGGAAGTTGGTTGAGGGGTGGACGTCCCTCAGCGGCTCTGACAGCGACGCGGTTGTGAGGCAATTCACTTCATTTGTCCCAGAACGTACACACCGGCCAACCGGTTGCCGTGGCCGGTATGACTACAACAGTTCCCAGGAGCCTGCTGACACACAAGATGAACTAGGTGGAGACGCTAGTCTCAGCAAGGATGACGACGATGTCATGGATAATGTGCAAGAGGACATCGATGATGATGAACATGCTGAAGTTCGCGCAGGTGGTTACAAGGGCAAGGATGCAACAGATGTCCCCCAACCGGATAAAGTCAAACAACACACGGCTGGGAGAGGCGAGGGGGTTTTGCCATCAAAGAGGGGGATGGCTCCAGAGGGTGTTGGGCAGGTTTCTTCTGGCAAGAGGTCTAGGACCGACCCTGTAGCTGCCAGGAAGAGGTTCGACTTTCATCTTAGTTTTTTGCTTTGTCTATTTTCTTCGAACAGACTCATCCTCTTTTTTTGCACTTGTGTTCTATCAAACGCGGCAACGAGATTGCTGACTGACAATTGCCACCTTTTTTTCCTCCATCTCATACGTGCAGCGAGCCGACAGCTAGTGGACGAGCAGTTACGAAGAAACAGGCGCCAACGCCAACCCGTGTTTCTGCTCGGTTGAACAAAGGTGCCCCCATTGCCGGTGACACCACTTCCACCAGGACATCTCCTCGCACGATGACAACCAACACCGGGGATCCTGTCGTGTTGCCAGACCTGAGGAAGGCAGTCAGGATGTAGGTTTTTTCATCCGCTTTCATTGACATAGCGTTATATTTTCTTGATTTTCCAATGCATTCGTTTAGCTTGTCACATTGTCTTCTGTCATCGCCCCCCCCACGTGGCAACCGCTGTTTTACCAAATGGTTCTTTCTTTCCTTTCTAAGTGTGTGGCAACTCCTATTTGTTTTTCACATGGCAAGTGGAATGTAGGCCAAATGGTAACTTTAATGTACCTAATGGCAACTGCCATCTTTTTTACCGTTGGCTTGTGAGCTCATCCCACGCCTAGGTTTGAAATTGCATTCATGGCAGATTAGACATTTTTATCATTCTTCAAGGTTGCTAACATGGCAACTGATGCTGGATGGCAACTGCTAATTATGACACATGGCAACTCACGTTCCCCTTACATGGCAACTACCAGCTTTTCCACCCGTTTTCCATTTTTTTAAGATTTCTACCAAGGCAAACATAATTTTGTTTCATTTTTAAATACCTTTTTCATGTGCTTCATTTTTTTTGCAGGGTGAAGAAGACTACTACGCGTGGGTCCAAGCATATCAGTAAGGACCCGCTCGAACGCCTGCATTCAAAGTTTTCAACAGGGGGCAACTCAGATGTACATGAGGCACCAGGCGACAATACTGCTGTTGCACCGTTGACCGCTCCCACCAACTCTGATGCAAGTGGCCGACCATCTCCGCCGGCTGCAGATGTGCAGGCTAGAACAACAGGCATCCATACATCGGGGAGTGACGAGTCGGTATCTGCCAGGACAGCTGAAATACTGCCAACTCTTCTAGCAATGAAGAATGCTGCTATGAGCCATGCCACCCCATCAGCAAGCGTTGAAGTGGACGCTCCCGAGACGAACCTAGGCAAGGAAGATTCCCGCTCATCTGACACTGATTCCAAGCGCGTGCGTGGTGGCACTACTGTGTCCATGACAAAAGCGGTCGAGGCGGCAGTTCACAAGGATATGCCACCTACAGGTGAGAGTCCTGGCACAACAGCTCCAGCTCTTGTCGGTGCAGATACTGCTAAGGCGACTATTTCGCATGCTGGTCTACCACCTAGGCGTCGTAGCCCCCGCAAGCAACCAAGAGACATACCGAACGCACCGGCTGTAGCCAGGAGCAGGAGAGACGAGTCTGGTTTTGTTCCTGCGTCCACACTGTTCCCGCCACCTGCCAAAAGCAATGTGACGGAGAAACCGGAAGACCGGAGCACAACTGATGCAGGTGTCAAGTCGGGCATGAGCGACGCAGGTGAACACCCGGAGCAGACTACGCCTTTACCCGCAGTGGAAATCCCCAGCATAAATCTACGCACTTCCAGGCTCCCAGTCAATGTCGGTGTCCCCTACAGCCCAAACAAGAAGATTGTCATGAAAGCTGCGGCTGATACCGCTGACAACACGCCCCGCCCTGCAAATAAGGCCGATCATTCTGTAGCGGCCGATTCAGATATGTTTGTTGATCTTTCACCGATGGATTCTGCCCCGCAAGTCGTTGGTGGTCCGGCCAGTAGGAATGAGAGGCACCCAATGGCCTTTACCCCACCGAGCTTCAGCCTTGGCATCAGTCAAGATCAACCAGTGGTGCGAGATCCTATGCCAGTTGCCTTTGCTTTCCCAGGAGGCATGCCTGCAATGATGGCGCAGCCAATGGTCGAGGGCAGGAAGGCTGTCAAGTTCGCAGAGCCGATTGTGCAAGGTACACTTGCCATGTCCTTATGATTTTTCTTGTATACATCTTTTGTAGTTTGACTTTTGTCCCAAACATATTTTTTCGGGGGTTCTCGCTTGTGATGGCAACTGACATGTGATGACATGGCAACTGGATTTGATGCACCATGTCACCTACATTTTTGTTTTGCTGCCATGCTGCATTTGACATTTGGGCAACCACGTGGCAACTGAAGTTGATTCAACATGGCAACTGTAGTTGCTGTCACATGGCAAACACAGTGCATCACACATGGCAACTGATCTGCCACACCATGTCACCTGGATTTTTTGTTTCCATGTTGCATTTTTTCACACGGCAATCACATGGCAAGTGGAGTTGACACAACATGGCAACTGTAGTTGTTGTGACATGGCAACTACAGTCCAACTAGGTGGCAACTACAGTGCAACTACATGGCAATTGTAGTTGCTATGACATGGCCACTGTAGTTAACCACACATGGCAACTGCCCCACTTTTGTTACCCACATCTCACATCATGCACCCTATCTTCTCACAAACCATCTGTTTTTGATTTCCTAGGTATCGTAAGTCATTTTTTTATCATTGCAGCCACCCCTGAGGAGATTTCACCATCCCTTGACGAAACTTACCGCATGATTGAGGAGGCAGCATTGCAGAGGAGGTCCTCACGAGGGCAAGGGCAATCAAGTTCCAACGTGGCTGCAGACACGGTATCTGAGGAGACCATTAGGAGTGCCACTCCTGGTTCTGTGAGGCAGCAGAGGGTAGTGCACCCACCTCCCGCGAAAGACTACGAGCCCGAATTCAGGGCCACTAAGGGACAGACTCAGCTGTACGATATCGTCAAGCGGTTTGGAAATGCGAGGTCCAGCGGCAAGCACATGAAGGAGCTGAAAGCGTAAACGACCACACCCCATAATATCTCATTTTGCTTTGCTCCTTTTTTACCATTCACCTCCTTCGTACTTTCTATGCACGATCCGCTTACGTTTTAGTTCTTTCATAATTTTTTTTACTTAGTAGGCATGATTCTTCCATGTTATATTGTTTTCATACAGCTCATGTTTGGACAGAACCAAAGTCATTCAATGCGGAGCGACGTACGTCGACCTGGGTGATCTTGCTGAGTCCGTGAGGCCAAATGGCAAAATGTCGACCAATGTAGTTGCATGCGGGATTGACTACATCAACAACCACACCGATGTGTGCGCCAACAAGACAATCATGCATTACAGTGTGACCTGCAAAATATGGGATGGTGACTTCCACCACAAAATTCCGAGGAAGAACTTTGCCCAACACGGTGATTTCAAGCTCACACTGAAGAAATATGTGAGTACTCCTTCACCGTGTGCACTGTTTTTTCACAAGGTGTGCTTTTTTGCCATCATCTGCACTTGTGTTTACGTGGCAGTTGTTTTCATGTGGCAACAGCTGCCGTGCACACTGACTTATTGATTTTTGCATCCCGCGCAAACTATGTGGCAACTTGACAGTAAAATACATGGCATACTTTTGTTCACACATGGACGGCAACTTTCTTTCAACTACCCCACCCATAACCAGACATTTTCTACGTGATTCTAATTTTTTTGTCCCTCTGCTGTTCTTTACGTGAACACTGCTTCTCATGTCCTCACTTTTTAAATGCAGGTCATGTTCCCCATGTTCCAGGAGCTTGCACCACATGACCCACACGACAAGTGTGGTCACCACTATGCGATCTGTCTTGACCTGAAGAACCAACGTGTTGAGGTGCTTGATTCAATCCGTTCGGAAGATGATGCAGACCTTACCACGCATGTTGAATTCTTCATTAAGAACCTCAAAGAGACATGGCACCATCACTAAGAACACTCAAAGGTCCAGATCAGGCATTTCCCGACTGAGTATGTGGCGACTTCGAAGCAAGGGAACACGTAATTTCTTCCTCCCTTTTCATCTGCCATTTACATCAATCCAATCCTTGTTTTGTTTGTCAGATCTGGAATTGAAGTCTATCTTTTGTTACGTCTGTCCTCTTTGCGTGGTCACGTGACTCTTTTCCTCGTGCAGGACGGACTGTGGCTTTCACGCGCTGGAGTACCTTGCAAAGTGGGAAGGCAGAATTGTCCCCGCTATCACAGCTGCAACGGTCGTTGAGCTCCGGAAAATCCACACATGGAACTGGTTGACGAATGAAGATTTCAACAAGCGGTCCGGAGCACGCGAGTTTGTGGAGGAAGCTGTCAAGAAAGTCATCAAGAAGTACAAGTGATCACGTGGCGTTACAGACCAGACGCATACCTTACATTCTGTTGCCGAGGAATGTAAGGTATTATCTCTTTGTTTCTCGTTGAAAACTATGTTTGTGTGCTATGTTGTGACTACAACCCCGCGTAGGCTACTATGTAGTGGTGGTGTGTGAGCGACATTTGAATAGTTTCTGTAATATACGTGTGGACGTGAACCTATTTTAGGCGTTATTATTACAATGGTTTCATCGTTTCTAGCACCGGTTTGATGCTTCGAACGCGTCTACGATGTTTTCAAAACGATGGAAAATGTAGTTCATCAGACATGGGTAGTGAAAGTCATCGTCGTTTTATATTTTTGGCTGTTTTGCTTCTTCAATTTCATCGCTAACTGCACCGGCTAGCATGGGTAGGTTGATCATGCAGCCACAACGTTTTGCTAAGGTTTATGCACGTTACGCTTATTCCAACTTGTTTCCCATACACTGCACACAACACACTATGTGTCCGTAAACCGCGTCATATTGTCATGGGAATATATGCCATGCAGAGTCATCAGGAATACCATGGCATATTTTCAGTACAGCTAACATGGCAGATACAGTACAAACAACATGGCAGCTCCAGCATAATTAACATGGCAGATACATCACAACTAAGATGGCAGATCCAGTACAACTAAAATGGCAGATCCACTACAACTAGCATGGCATATTCAGTATAAAATAGCATGGCATATTTAGTATAAATAGCATGGCAGACTAACTACACATAACATGGCATATTAACTACACATAACATGGCAGATTAAGTACCCATAACATGGCAATTGCATTTATCCATTCAATGAAATTTCCTTCCACTTCTGATGCCCCTCAAGAGCCATTCTCCCAATTTTTTTAAAAAAAAATTCTCATCATCTAGGGTACAAAACAAAATGTCCACAAGGACCATGCCACATCGCCCCAATTTTTGCTCATGGATTGCCCGCCCCTTTCTTCGTTTTCTTGTGTTTTGCTTGGATCTCCAATCCCGACTTGTACCTTATCTCTCTTGGACGACCCTTTGTGATGGAACGGGGTGGGTTCCTGACCTGGGTCGGTGTGCTTGCTGTTTCAGATCCTATCTCCGAGTTTTCACACGATGGCCCCGTGGATGAAGGCACGCTTGATGTGCGGGGGAACCGGTGTAAGGCTTCCTCGGCTTTCCTCTTCTTGATCTCATCAAGCTCTCTTTTCAGTGCCTTCCTGTATTTTTCTGCGACTCTCGATGTCTCATCACTCTTGCATGCTTCATCAATTAGCTCCGCATAGTTCTTTGTCAGCACAACGTGCCTCACGGCTTCCATGGTTGACACTGGTCTCTCGTCATGCACAGCCAGAACTGCGTGTGTTGTCTGCGGCGCCAACGCGTCGCCAGCGTCCCAAGTCCATCGCCGCCTTATGAAATGGCGGGGCATCTGTGTCACAGCGTTCATGTCCATTACTTTTAGTATGTGACAGCACACAATGCCGTCCCGTTCGAACTTGCAGCATTGGCAGTAGAACTCGCCTTCGCCTATCGAGGCTGTGACGAAGTAGTTCCTTCCTTTGTTCGGGTCTTCAGATTCTGAATCTGACATGCCCAAAATAGAACACACCTTGAACGTACGTTCGTCCACCTGGAAAGCCGTGAACATGCTGGCACGCTTTATTTCTTTCTGGAATCTACAAATTTTGTGTGTTTTCTGTTAAACTATCGCGCACTCTTTTTTCTTGCACCCCCTTATGTTGTCATGGAAATAGAAATACACTTTGTTTGAACATGGCAAACATAATTCATTGAACAAGGCAACTATAGTACGTTGAACATGGCAAATGCAGTACGCTATACATGGAAAATGCAGTACACTAGACATGGCAACTATAGTACATTTTCAACGTGACATCGTCATTTTTCCACAACAGCATTCCCCAATGGAAGCACATTGCATAAAACAGGGTAACTGCCCTTTTATTTAAACATGGCATCTACAGTTGAGTAAACATGGCAACTGTATTTCAACAAACATGGCACATGCATCTTATTAAACATGACAACTGCATTTACTAAACATGGCAACTACAGTTGAGTGAACATGGCAACTGCATTTTAGCAAACATGGCAGTTGCATTTCAGTAAACATGGCAATTGCATTTCAGTAGATATGGCAACAACATAACATTTTTCAGTTGATATTGGCATTTGCATACCAACATGCCCAATGGAAATACAGTCCATTTAACATGGCAACTGCATTTCATTGAACATGGAAACTGCATCCGGGTAAGCATGGCAAACAGAATTTCCATTGAACATGACAACTGCAGCTGAGTAAGCATGGCAAACAGTACTTTATTAAACATGGCAACCGCAAAATCATGGCAACTGCATTGCACTCTATAAGGCACATACTGACTTGGTGCTTTTTCTGCAAATAAGACTGTAACGCAACTGACTTACTTGTTAAAGATCTTGTTGGCGTATATCTTGCTCATTTGCCTCTCCATAGGTAAGTACGTTAGCAATTTTGGCTGCTTTAGCGCGGTGTTCTCTTCTTGCTGTAGCTCAGATCCCAGAATTTTTTGTTGCAAAGCTGTGTACTACTTGGCAAACTGCAGCAATGAGTTGCCAGGGCTGACGTACCGCTTCAAAACAGCATTGAACCCCTCGCTGCGCTGCGTAGTCTGCAAAAAGGGGAAGAAGCACTACATGAAGTAGGCCGGCACCCAGTACATTCGCTTCTCCCACAGGCTTACAAGAGTCTCGTTGTCTTGGACTTGATGTGTTTCAGTCATGGCCATCCAACTCCTTTCAAACTCCTACACCGTCAAGCTGTGGTCCACGCACAGCTCGAATTCCTTGTGCAGATCTGGACGGTCAGCAAAGAACGGTCCTAGCGTCTCCTCAGCCTTCCTTATAATGTGCCTCCTGCAGTGCCTGTGCACTGCCAACGGAAAGACCTGCTCTATGCCTGCACGCATGCTTGAATCCTGGTCCGTTATTATGTTCATCGGAGCAAGTCCATCCATGCACTTCAAGAAGGTCTTGAACAGCCAAACATACCCATCCGTGTCTTCGTTCCGGACGAGCCCACAGCCGAACTGCAACGACTGATTGTGGTTATTTATTCCTATGAACGGAGCGCATGGCATCTTGTACATATTGGTGAGGTACGTCGCGCCGAATGAAATCTATCTCGGAAACGTTTGTAGGCTCTCCTTGCAGCACCATCCACCCAATACATGTTCCTGACACGGTCCTCACCGCCCAACCTTATCCTGTAGAAGAAATCTGGATCTTCCTTGGCTTTCTCATCGAAGTAGGCAATTGTGGCCTCTATGTCTGCCAACTTGCTCTCTCTATGGTACCTGGCCTGTAGGTTTGTGACGTCAGCTGGTATGTACGGCATGCTACTCAGAGTCGCCTTTTTGCTGTGGATGAGAGATAGTATCTGTACCATTCTTGACGGACCGACGTTACAATCATGTAGCAGCTTTACGAATTGCCTTTCGACGGGGGTAAACCCTCTGTGGGCGGTCAGAAATTTCACCAGGTCAAACTTCTTTATGAGTCGGTGGTTGTGCTCGTCGAAATATTCATTGACCACCCACTGTGCTCCATCTACGTTTAGCTTACACCGGACAGGGCACTCAGTCTTGAGAATGATACCTCTCTTTCGTTCCGGAACGACAGGCGCAGCGCCTTTCCCCTTCTTGTTCCTCCATGCCTTGTGGCACCTCATCTCACCTCTGCTGTACTCGTTAGTTTTCTTAATTTTCCTATGGTACTCGGTGTTGACCGCAAATCCATGGAACTTTGCATATGTCTGGTAGTATTCCTTTGCTGCTTCGAACGATTCAAATCTCTACCCAATGTATGGTGGCTGAGGTACCACGATCTCTGATTGCCCACCATCTTCATCCCCTTATGCGTCGTTGTCAGTTTCATTATTCACTTCAGTATCGGCGGCAGTCCCATCTACCTGAGTGTTGCCAGTTCTTGTGTTCAAAGGGGTGCTTGCCGGCATTGCTGGAATGATTGCCATTCCCGACTCTGACTCGAAATTGTTTGCGGCATGATTGTCTGCTGGCTGGTGGAACGCGTCTTCCGTGCGCTCAGAGCTCCCCGCAGTAGATGTTCCCGCGCCGCTGTGCATTGTAGTTGTAGGTTCTGTAATAGGAAAAAACAGGTACGAGAGTAAGATTTTTGTGTTGGATAGCATGTGTATCGCAACGGATCACACCATCTTCGAGTGATTTGGCATGACATCATTTCAGACAGCAAGCCGTGAGTCTGTGCGTGGACATTTATGGCAGCTGTAGCTGTCCAGTCATGGCAGCTACTGTTCAACAAACATGGCAACCATTGTTTTGCCTACAAATAACTACAAATAGCAAATGTAGCGCTGTTTTTTGTGGTTCAGATTTTTTTCCCTTTACCTTGTTGTGCTGTATTTGACCATCTTGTGTGGTCTGTGATACCATAATGACGTGCTCCACCTGCAATTTGTGAAGCTTGCCAGGAGACGTTTGCCGGGTCACCGCCAGCGTAATAACCTGTAAGCATAGTAGTGGTTGGTCAATTCGTGGCAAATGCAGTTCGTGCTAGCACGGCAACTGCAGTTGCCCCTTATGTGGCAACTGCAGTTTTGCTTCCATGTCAACTGAAGTTGCATCGGTATGGCAACTGCAGTTGTTCCTACATGGCAATTGCAGTTGCCATGACATGGAAACTGCAGCTGTTCCTCCATGGCAACCGAAGGTGTGCAGGGATGGCAACAATAGTTGTCCACGGACGACAAGTGTAGTTTTTAATCCATGGCAATTGTAGATGTCCAGTCATGGCATTGTAGTTGTCAACTATGCTCCTTGTGCTAACTGAGCATCCGCAACTTCACTATTTATATGAACTCACCTGTGTATGACGTCGATGGCAGATACATGGGTGCTGCCTGATGCCACGTGCTGCATGAAGGCTCTGCATTTTTCACCCGTGATAACTCGTGAGTCCTTTTGCCATCTTTTTTTCATGTCCACAACAGTATGTGCTCTTTTTTCGTTTTGCATTACCTTGATTAGCCATACTAGCTAGTTGAAGTTGGCTGCCCATACATTTATCAGTGTTAGCGCCTTGTGACTGAACATGCCACGGGGGCCCCCTAAGAGTGTTCTGGTCATAAGAACCTGCAAAAAAAATGACAGTGCATGACATAAGTAGAATGTCATCTTCATCGTCGTGAAGATGGCAACTGTTCTCTTCATTGTTTAGCACGCATCATACCTACGCCTGCATACTGTTCTAGTAGTGGCAGCAACGGCCCCGCAGAGATGAGCTGACTGTACTCTGATGCATCCAAAGGGGGCGTTTCTGGCCTTTGAGAACCCCAAGCATCAGCGCCATCTTCGTGATTCATTCTTTGCGTGTCTCGCTTCTTTCCGATGTGTTCTCAATCACTGGATGAACAAGAAGGCATCAACAATCCACAAGAATGGTATTCTTGTGCTGCTTGCACATAGAAGATAGGGATGGCAAGCAACAGGTCAAAATAGGTGGCAGCTACTGACAACGAAAGGTGGCAACTGTAGTTATACACAAGTGGCAATTAATTTCTTCCACCCCCTTCATTCCAAAAATTGTCCTTCCTGCCCTTTTTAGGGATTCCTACTCATCCATTCCATACCCAACTACTTTGCGTCAACTAAACCATGAACTTAAGTTAATCTCAAACGTAGTTCATGGCAGATCTACTGTATTCTGCCTGGCAATTTACGAATATGCACTGAACCACGCAGTGTTCTACCCCCTATAGCATGGACCCAGTACAAGATCGGGAGATTTTCAGCCTTAAGAATGAGAAGGATGAGATTGGGATATGTTCACCTGGTTTTAGATGATCGTCTCTAGAGCGCTGGGTTGGAGTGGGGGGATGGGGGTGGGGAGGGCTGGGGTGTGGTTTGCGGTGGGAGCGCCCTACGGATCTGCCATGGTTGCCATGGCAACCAGAGATGGCCGGTGACGGAGGTCGGGGTTCGACAGGCGGGGGACGAGGGCGGCAGACGAGAGAGGGGACAGATCGGAGGCCGGGAACGGCTGGGTCGTGCGGGTAGCGAGTCGTCTGGCCCGGACGAGGCAGTGCGGGCGGGGTTGCCACACACCGGATGTGCGGGCCGCGCTTTTGTGCGCGCGGACGGGGTCGTACGGTCCGGTTCCCGTTCATGCCACACGAGGCGTGCAGGCGGGTTCCCGTCCACGCCACACGTATGACAGTTAACGCGACCCTACGTATATTGTACCCCTATGTACAAACGGCCTTCTCCATAGTTTATGCCATAACTGTCCCATCTCGCCATGCAGGGGCCCGTACCGTACAGTCCGGAATCATGGGTGGTGCTGCAGGAGTCGCCCGGGGCGCCTGTTCAAGTTTTCCATTCTCGTGGACTCCGCTGTCAGGCCAACCATATGTTTTAGTTCTCCTTTCTTCTCTGTCATTGTTTGCGCTGATGTTTGTTTTGGTTCTACTCTGCTTGCGGTCTCAGTCTCCATCCCCCACTTGCCTTTAGATTACATGCAATCATGATTGTTCCTGTTAAACTAACCACTCTCGCCAAACCCTAAATAGTTGTTTAGTGGATGTTGGGTTATCGTACAGTGCAGCTACTGGTCCGTACAATGATGCTCTCTTAACAATGATGTTACTATGTGGTGAACTTTGTTGGCATATGCATAGTGGTGTATGTATGTACGTAGTAGTATTCACGTGAAAGTGGATTTTTGTAGCAGACAGCCGGCTGTTAAGAATTAAGCCGGATCTGTCCTCGACAATCTCTCTCATTTTAATTCCGCCTGTATATTCGCAGGACGACAACACTGTCATTTTAACTCCGCCTAGCTCTGTTCAAAATTGAAATTTATCTCTGTGTCCACATCAACGGACGCTCAAGGACCTTGACGTATCTCGAAAGTTCTGCTGAATATATCCTGACCGGAGTTCAAACGCCAATCACGCGACGTGATTAGCACGCAATTATTGGCCATGACGAATGCACGACACTATCATCCAGACTGCCTTATTATAAAATAATCTCATCCAGTCGGACTAATGACCTAACCAAATCACGTTATAGTCAAGACAAGAAATACAACTTCAGCGATTGGATGATTGCATCAAACTAATCAACGAGTTTTGCCGTTGCTTTCCGGCGTTTTTGTTCTTGTACGGCACGTGCAATGATGAAGTATTTCTCCCGGTTCACATGCTGGCAACGACCGAGAAGGAGAGGAAGATGAGCGCGGCTCAGTCAGGCGAGAGTGCATACTTTGGACTGGCGTTTGTCCGTATGGAGATTTGCCTAATTTTGATAGCAGATAACCCAAGAAAGAGTTGGTCTGCTCCAACCACTTGAACATATATGCGAGTTTAGCAGGTGAAACGCACTGCATTCGTTCCCGCGAAAAAAAGCAGTGCCTTCGCACCTACTCCCTCCGTTCGAAAAAACTTATCCTATAAATAGATGTATCTAGCACTAATTTTTTTCGGAAAAACTTTTAATCTATTCATCTTCAATCATGGCAGTATAACGAACACCACAAATAAAAATTACATCCAAATCCGTAGACCATCTAGCAACGACTACCAGCACCGAAGTGAGCCGAAGGCGCGCCGCCGTCATCGTCCCTCCATCGCCGGAGCCGGACATAACTTGTTGTAGTAGACAGTCGGGAAAGTCGTCGTGCTAAGGCCCCATAGGACCAGCACCCTAGAACAGCAACTGCCACCGATGAAAAATAACGTAGATTGGAAGGATCCAAATCGAAGACACACGAACGTGGACGAACAACGACGAGATCCGAGCAAATCCATCAAAGATAGATCTTCCGGAGACACACCTCCACACGCCCACCAACGATGCTAGACGCACCGCCGGAACGGGGACTAGGCGGGGAGACCTTTATTCCATCTTCAGGGAGTCGCCGCCGTCTCGCCTTCCTGAGTAGGACACAAACCCTAACAAGATTAAAAAAACGACTAAAAATGGAGCCCTCCCACCGGCCCTTGCCAGGATCCACCGTGCCTCCATGGCCCTAGGGCCACCGGAGACGAGACGGACCTGCGCCGGCGCCGGCGAGAGGCACGAACCCTAACTTTTTTTTTCTTGGAGGAGGAGGAGGAGGCAAAACCCTGGCTCTTAGTATCTAGCACTAACTTGATGATAGATACATCGATTTGAGGGACAAATTTTCTCGGACGGAGGTAACCAGCCAAATTAGCCCATCAGGGGGGAGTAACTCCAGACACTGCGCGACGACTGGACTTTCCGTTTGATCTCTTGTGCCGACATGCATGCACGACGTTTGTGGTGTACAGCAGTAGTGGTATATTGTGCTTTCAGTCTGGTCCTATATATCCACTCTCAACTTCGTCCTCCGTCTAATTAAGCCGCTGCCTTGGGCCGGTGTCGTTCCCCTTGGACCGATCGACGAGGGCGTAGACACGCTGGAACGCCGTGGCCTGTGGCGTAGAGAGCTAGCCCGTCGTTGACTGTAGCAAACAGTGTCATACCGTACCAACGAAGCTGGTCTGTGTCGTGGAGAAATCCGAGCTACGGTCTCTGAGCTGGCTGAGGGAGACAAGCAAGCGCCTCTAGAGCACGCATACATATACCGTACTTACGTATGCCGATCCGTACGCACTGCATTTTTTTGCGATTGACAATCAATTAATTACAACTAATAAGTCCCATGCCATGGTAGGGAGATGGCCGGCTGATGAGCTAATTCTAATGATATGGCAGTTAGTTAAGTCCAAAGTCGAGATTGATTGGCAGCATCATGCTCTTGTTGTAGTCTCCAGCTCCATGGGAACCCCGGTGTGCACACCTGTACACGTAGGATGCAGCTTGCTAGCCAGCGTGGCCGAGTCAACCAAGCGCGTAACTGATAAGCACCGCCGGTGCCGTGGTATGTACGGTATGCTACCGATAATACTACACACCCGCGCAAAACTGACGAACTTTCACGGACCCTGCCGCCTGTCCTTCATTAATTGGCCCCCCCTGATTTTAAGTGGTGGCTCCGCCTCATTTTATCAAATCTAAACCAATTATATCCTAACCATTCCGTAAAACCAAGTAAACCCTCCGTGTGTGTAGCATCTTTCGTATGCTACGCCTTGTCATTGGGTCGTTAATCCCAATCATTTAGGGTGCCGTGGCACTACGCATGACTGCTCACTCACACGCAGAGCAGAGCAAAGCTTGTCCTGACGCCCAACAGAAAGCGAGTGAATCAAACCAACTAAATCAAGCACGACACGGTGCCTACGCATGGCTGCGCTGCACATGGCCCCGCCAGCCTGCCATTCGTCTATCCCATTCGAACCTGAATGGCTCATGAATTCTGTTATACAGACAGCACCGGACGGATATGGTAATCGATTCTTCAGTGGTCTAGCTGTATTTGGTGATGCTTCGCGTTTCGGAGGTTGATGAGATTCTTCTTATCTTATCTTCTCAGCTCAAACAATGTCAAAGGGTAGAGCGAACACGACTTTGAGCCACATCCTGAAGACGACGGTGAGTAAAAAGATGTACCCCATCCTGAAGCTGAAATAGAAAATTGCGCGCGCAGAATATACAGACGTGGTAGCACCGCTGCGGTACCCACAGCTTTAATTTACACATGTGATTAGCATTTTTTTGAAGCCGATTAGCAAGGTGCTTTGTTTCAGTTTTCCTTTTTACGAGTAGTTTTTCTATGGCAGAGCTTGTTTGCTTTATCGGCTCGCTTGGAAAATCCAATTTCCATTTTTAGTCTTTTTACGGCAGAGCTTGTTTTCTGAAAGATTTCCTAAAAAAGTGAAGTAAACGCTCTTATATTTCTTTACAGAGGGAGTGCTACTTTGCCGCAGTGTCAGGGCCACAGTGCTTCATGCCATATGTATGGTGCTTATCATTTGAGTTTTTCAAACAACTATAGTATTGTATTTTAAATATTTTTGGTGGATGCTTAAGAAACACCATCCCCATAAGTAAACTTGCAATTTAGTAGCAACAAAATTGTGCTAGAAAAATGAAGTCAGTTGTTATTTCGTTGAACTAGCTAGAATATACACAAAAAAATGTCTTATGCTCATGTAATTGCATAGCAAGTACTTTTTTTATTCAGCGAGCATGCTATTGAGATAGCTGGAGGGCTGCTACTATTCATTAAGGGAAAGCGTTGAAGAAACCGATGCTTGGTTAATTAAGGAAAACCGAGCTAAAACCACTACAACTGGCACACCAGGCCTACCAGAGCAAGGGCTAGAGCGCAATAGGACAAACAGGAGCGCCTAAAGGCTGAACACCACAACACGAAGAGAAGGCACACAGACCAAAGTAGCGTCATCGTACATCACCCACCACATTCACGGCCCGACGACTTCGACTTCGCTTCAACTTCATCAAGCAGCGCCTCTCAGTTGCATCGGATCGATAAGGCCGCTACAATCATGTTTGACGACATCTATGCCACAACAGTGCGCATGTTTGAGCTGAGAGCATGGTGAGTGTAGCCATATGTGTGTGTGTGCATAGCCAGGGCTGCCAGGTAGGGACTTCTTTTTTCTTTTAAGGCAAGCAGAGAAAGAATTGAATGGGCTAGCGGGGTACAACTGCGGGTACAGTTGAAGTACCCGGAAGGTACGAGGGGCAAGAAGCGGGTGGGGTGGGTCCAGCAGCGCCTGTCGAGCCAACGAACGTGACAATGAGTACTAGGGGTATGAACAAGGGGCAGAGCCTACCTACAGCGCAAGTGTGTCACTCGGATTTTACGAGTTCGAATCCCTCTCAGAGAGGTAACAACCCTACATCTTGTGCCCGGAGGCTTGTGTTTTCTCTTGGGGTGCATGATTACAATAGATGCTGAAACCTTGCCATGGAGCTAAGGGGAGGCTTATATAGAGTGTGCCTCGGCCCATCAATGCCGCGTCGCAAGGGAGTTGAATGAGCATAACTACAACAGTTACTGGTAACGACAGCTATAACTACACTTGAAGTCTGACATCAAGCTACTCGACCGTTGCAGCTCCCACGTAGTCCCTACGCCTCCTCTGACCGACTGTTGTTGGCTGGGCCGACTGTAGGGAAGACGCCCGCGTGCTGCAGTGTATCCGAGTGGATATCCAGTGGCGTGCATCCGAATGCGCTTGTGGTCTAGGGACCTTCCAATGGTGGTGTGAGATCCTAGGTGGGCGTCGCACGCTTGCTTTTGGCGGCAAGTTTCCAATGCGGCGATCTGGCGGCGGCGGTGAAGGGTGGTAGGTGGCTATCTGATACCACGATGTTAGGTATGCGGATCCACTTTCTCTCGTCACCCGTGTTTATAGCTCACCCGTGTTTATAGCTACAGAGTAATGGAGTCTCGCTTTACAGATACGAAACACGAAAGAAAGAAGAAAGAAAGCCGGTGTCGTGCCGATGCCGTGATCCAAGCCAGGATGCCTTTCCTTTGGTCGAGCCTGCTTATATAGCATTCAGCCACCCGGGGTCCATGAACCGCTGGCTTGGATGCTTGATCCTACGTGGCTTGGTGATGACACGCTCTCTTTCCTGATTGGTCCCATGTGGCTAATCTGTTGTCAACGTGTCAGTCTTTGGTGCCAAGGCAGCTGTCGTGCCTGTCGTTGCCATGGCAGCGTTTCTGTTGCTCCTAGCTGCATCTGTATTTGGGACGCTGACACTATCCGCCCCCGAATGCCTGATCCTGATACGTACAACACTGGACGGATACGGTGAATTAGGGTACGTAATCGTTTATTTCTTAGAGAATGTGACGACTTCACAACTAAAAAGAGAATGTGATGACTGGTTCAGAAGCCAGTATCTGCGACATTTGTGCATGGAGAACTGCCATAACAGTAACCTATTATTATGCCCGGTGCACATGTTTTTTTTCAAGAACGCGCACAAGCTATGCAGTTCTTCTATATTAAGAGAGGAAGAGTGCAAAACGTCAAAAAAGAGAGAGGAAGAGAGAGTTTATGTTACAGAAAATGGAACCCGCTGCCACAGATTCAGCGGGAACCCCAGCCTCACACACACACTATTAGATACCTTTAAGTACCCCGCCTGTTCGAGCTATCTTCCACAATTTGAACTCCGCCTTGATCTTCGCTACTATCCTAGCCGGAACGCAACCACATTCTCGAAAACTCTATTGTTCCTCTCTCGACAAATGAACCGGAGCGTGTTGATGTGAGGGTGTGCACATGGTGACGCATCGACGAGGGAGTGTAGAGTTTTCGATAATGTGGCGGGGTTGCCGTCTAGTGTAGTAGCGAAGATCAAGGAGCACATTGTCATCTCACCACTTTCCCTGCAATTAGTTGGAACATACACAAGGAAAATTGGAGGCACTTATCGGTTAAAGCAAGACACTTCCTGAAGTCCCCAAAATTTGCAACGGTTCCTTGCTCGAGGACAAGTGACATCAATGATTCCTGCTTGGAGAGAAGTGATGACGATAGTGCCTATGTGCTATCTCGACCAAACTCTCTTCACAGAGTATCTGGAATATCCTGTGTGCGATGTCCAACGGATTGAGTTCTCACCTGATTTTTTGTTAATTAGCTTGACAATTCTATTTTGCTTAATTAATGGACGAGGCATATTTTTCGCCCCTGTTTTGAAAAAAATGTGTGGCTAGGTCCTAGTTGACTTAAATTTAACCAAGTCTCAATCA
Organism: Triticum urartu; assembly: GCF_003073215.2. Taxonomy (NCBI): domain Eukaryota; kingdom Viridiplantae; phylum Streptophyta; class Magnoliopsida; order Poales; family Poaceae; genus Triticum; species Triticum urartu. Next base: position 648,887,685 of record NC_053028.1, on the reverse strand, counting down.
GTGACATACCATGTAATAAAGAAAATGGAAAATCTAAAAAGAAAATTTTGCACGGATCTCAGTATATGATCTAACGAATACTACACCGACTGAGACATAACGAAGTCTAAATCGACTGAGGCTTGGCAAGATTTTTTGAAAAAAGGCCCGTAAATTCGTATACACACGCACTTAGAGCAACTCCAACGGGCCGACCCAAGCGGACGGCGCTTTTATCCGTTTGGGTTGGCGGCCCGCCCGGCGTTTGCCTTCTTTTAGATTTGGGTCGGCAGCGCGTCCAATGTGCCTACCCATTTCATGACTGCGCGCGCTTTAGATCATGCTAGCGGCCATGTCGTCGCCTTGGTTTTGGCGCTCCAGTGCGCAGGAAAGGTCCACGTGATGAAGACATGTACCTAGGGTAAGGACACGGACCTGTCCAAGGAGCCTCACCCTAGGACATCCATAGGAGAAGTCACCTTCCAATCGACTTGAAGGCATCCCACTCGACGGACTCAAGACACTCGACCAGAAAGCTATCACTCGACCATGAAGCCAACCACTCGACCGCCAGGAGACCTATAGTCACTCCGCAGGCAAACGGTCAGCTGTTAAGTAGTCTTCATGGTCATTATAGCGCTTTATTAGGGGCGTTACCAGTAACGCCCAACCTTGAATGTACCTTGAACCCCGCATTACTGAGGGCAGGAGAGGGCCGGCGAACTCTATATAAGCCACCCCCCTCCTCAGTATGAAGGGTTCGCACCCCTGTTATTCACACGCCAGTAATCCAGTCGACCGCCTCCGGGCACCGAGACGTAGGGCTATTACTTCCTCCGCGAAGGGCCTGAACTCATACATCTTGGTGTGTTTACAACTTCCCAATAGCTGAGATCTAGCCTCCCTATTCATATCCCCCTACATCACTGTCAGAGTTAGAACCACGACAGTTGGCGCCCACCGTGGGGCAGGAATCTTAGCGCCTGATTGGAGAAGTTGCGATTTTTCCGATCCCTTTGATCATGGTTTTGTGCGGAGTTTTGGTGGAGGGCCGCGAGATCCGCCTAGGCGCGCTCACGTTCATCGCCGACGACTCCGCCTGGTTTCAGGAGGCGCCACTCGATGTCGACGCGCTCCCCGTCTGCGGTGCGACGCATTTCCGCGCATGCGTTCGTGGCGTCCTCCCGCGGCAGCCATCGACCCAATATCGGTCGGCCCCCGTATCGTCTCCCCACTCTGTCTCCCACCGGCGCAAGCGCTCCGGTCGGTCGAGACTTCAGAGGTGGGTGAGGCATGCCGTGGCTCGCCAGTCGGCCACCCCGCAAGTCGCGGCAATCGAGCCCGACGAATCCCTCTACGGCCTGTTCGACCTGTCGACTGGCTCCGCGGAGACCGCATCCGAGTGCGGCAGCAGCGACCCAGCGGCTGAGATCCTGGCGGTCGATGGAACGCACAGTCCTCCCGGTTTCCCTCGCGCTGATGGAGGCGCGGGTGGGGGCGGCCCGTCGCATCCCCATGATGAGTATCTCCCCGAACCTCTCACGTCATCACAGCGAGAGGAGCTTCGCCGCCGGAACACAGACGCCCTCCGCACCCCTATCGTCGGAGAGTCCCCCGAGGCCCGGGCCTTGGAGGACGCGCGTTTGGCTAATTTGGCCGAGCGCACTCGACTGGAGAATCTCCAGCGAGCACTCGACGAGCGAGCGCGTCAGCGAGCTCCTGAGTCTAGTCGACGCCAGCTCTTCCCGCCGACGCAGGTATATCGAACCCCAGTTCAGAATTTGGCCGCTGTGGCCCGTATAGCAGAATCAATTCAGCCCTCCCAGTCAGAGGCTGGCAGGGGCTTGTTGCAGATCAGAGCGTTGCTCCGGGCGGCGGGAAACCATAATTCCGCCGTTTCTCAGTCACGGAACAGGATCCATAGTCGATCCGTTGCAACAGATACAGTCCAGTCGGCTCACAGCCCGCGGTCGCCCCCGAGGCGTGAGGGACGTGGTGACCGGCATGATCAGTACAGGAGGAATGAGCAGTATGATCACCGATCCGATCGTGATGACCGACGTCGAGTGCCAACCCCTCCCCCGAGGAGTGGGTCATATGCGCCTCGACATCGAGATGACAGGCGCCCCCATAGCATTGGGCAGAGGATTCCAGTCGACCCCAGGGACCCAGGCTTTGACGCGAGATCTGTCCTCGTGCAAGGCTTGGTTGACAGGAACAGGGCTCATCGGGAAGGCCAGAACAGAGATGCGCCCGCCGGCAGCAGAATACGTGTTTCAGGGCCAGAGTGTTTCAGTCGAGCCATTAGAGCCGCGGTGATTCCTCCCAATTTCAGGCTGGCGACTGGAATCAGCAAGTTCACCGGTGAATCTAAGCCTAACACTTGGCTCGAAGATTACCGAGTGGCTGTACAGATTGGCGGTGGCAATGATGAGGTGGCCATGAAGCATTTGCCTCTCATGTTAGAGGGCTCAGCCAGAGCGTGGCTAAATCAGTTGGCACCCAGCAACATTTACACTTGGGAAGACCTCTCCCGAGTGTTTATCACAACCTTTGAAGGAACATGCAAGCGACCTGCAGGCCTTACAGAGTTGCGGTCTTGCGTGCAGAAGCCGAATGAAACTCTAAGGGAATACATCCAGAGGTGGATCACGCTGCATCACTCGGTTGAGAATGTGCCAGACCATCAAGCAGTTTGTGCCTTCAAGGAAGGCGTTAAATACAGAGAGCTGAATCTGAAGTTCGGTCGAACTGGAGAGATGTCTCTGAATCGGATGATGGAGATTGCCACCAAGTACGCTAATGGTGAAGACGAGGACCGACTCCGGAGTGGCAAGCACAAGGCAGTCGCCCAAGAAACCGAAGGAAACTCCAGTCGGAAACAGAAGCGGAAGGCCGAGCCAGCCGCTCCTGGGGAGGCCCTGGCCGTAGCCCAGGGAAACTTCAAGAGAAAACCCAAGGGCACCTGGAAGCCCAAGAAAGTCAAGGATCAGGATGGAAACGATGTTTTGGACCTGCCGTGTCACATCCACACCAAGAAAGATGAAGAGGGTAATTTTATTTACCCAAAGCATACCACTCGACAGTGCCGGCTCCTAATCCAGCAGTTTCAAGGCAAACAGTCCAAGGATAAGGAAAAAGAGTCAGACAGAGTCGAGGACAAGGAAGATAGCGACGACGGATACCCCCAAATCAATTCCACCCTGATGATTTTTGCTGATGTCGAAAGCAAAAGTCGACTGAAAGTCATCAACCGTGAGGTGAATATGGTTGCTCCGGCAACACCCAGTTATCTGAAGTGGTCTCAGACTGCCATCATGTTCGACCAGTCTGATCACCCTACGCACATTGCCACCCCTGGGAGGCAAGCGTTGGTAGTCGATAAAATTGTCGAAGGCACTCGACTGACCAAAGTCTTGATGGATGGTGGCAGTGGCCTGAACATACTGTACGCCAAAACTTTGAAAAGGATGGGCATTCTGATGTCCAGACTAAGTACCAGTAACATGAGCTTCCACGGAGTCATTCCTGGCAAGAAAGCCGAATCACTCGGCCAGATTGCTCTTGATGTGGTTTTCGGTGATTCAAAGAATTACCGCAAGGAAAAGTTGACATTCGAGGTTGTGGACTTCCAAAGTGCTTATCATGCCATTTTGGGCAGGCCAGCTTACGCACGCTTCATGGCTCGACCATGTTACGTGTACCTCAAACTGAAGATGCCTGGCCCTAAAGGGGTAATCACTGTTACAGGCAACCGAAAGAAAGCAGAAGAGTGTTTTCAGAAAGGCTCAAAGATCGCTGATGCTCAGATGGCGGTGGTCGAGCTGCAAGAGTACCAAAAGACTGCCGATCCAAATGAATTGCTACGAGCCAAGAAGCCTGCTTTAGAATCAGCTTTTCAGTCGTCCGGTGAAACAAAGCCAGTCCACATCCACCCGACCGACCCCGATGCTGCCCCGAATCACATCTCAACGACGCTCGACTCCAAATAGGAAGAAGCGCTCGTCCAGCTCCTCTGTGAGAACTGGGACGTCTTCGCATGGAAGCCCTCAGACATGCCTGGAGTTCCCAGAGGGTTGGCTGAGCACCGTCTACGAGTCAACCCAAAATTCAAGCCCGTGAAGGAACATCTTCGATGGTCCGCCGTCCAGAAGAAGCAAGCCATTGGCGAGGAGGTAGCTCGGCTCTTAGCAGCGGAGTTCATCCGAGAGATTTACCACTCCGAGTGGCTCGCCAATGTCGTCATGGTCCCCAAGAAGGACAAGTCACTTCGCATGTGCATTGATTTCAAACATATCAATCAGGCCTGCCCGAAAGATCATTTTCCTCTCCCTCGCATCGACCAAATAGTCGACTCGACTGCGGGGTGCGAGAGATTGTCTTTTCTAGATGCCTATTCCGGGTACCATCAGATCCGTCTGTATGGACCCGACGAGATCAAAATAGCTTTCATCACTCCATTCGGATGCTTCTGTTACGTCACCATGCCGTTCGGCCTCAAGAACGCCGGAGCCACGTTCATGAGAATGATTCAGAAGTGTCTACTCACTCAAATCAGTCGGAATGTGGAGGCATACATGGATGATATTGTGGTCAAGTCACGAAAAGGTTCCGACCTGCGGGCTGACCTTGCTGAAACCTTTGCCAACCTCAGGAGGTATGATATCAAGCTTAATCCATCAAAGTGCACGTTCGGAGTTCCAGATGGAAAGTTACTCGGTTTTCTCGTTTCCAAACGGGGGATCGATGCCAATCCTGAAAAAGTTGGCAGCATACTCCGGATGAAGCGCCCTGTACGCGTGCACGATGTCCAAAAGCTTACAGGCTGCTTGGCCGCTCTAAGTCGATTCATTTCTCGTCTCGGTGAAAAGGCGTTGCCTCTTTACCGACTGATGAAGAAGTCTGACAAGTTCGAGTGGACTCCAGAAGCTGACGCAGCATTTGCAGAGCTCAAAGCTCTGCTCACCACCCAGCCGGTGCTCGCTGCCCCGATCAGCAAAGAGCCTCTGCTGCTTTACATTGCAGCCACAAGACAAGTTGTCAGTACAGTACTTACGGTCGAGCAGGAAGAAGAAGGAAAGGCCTTCAGAGTTTAGCGCCCAGTCTATTATCTGTCTGAAGTTTTGACCCCTTCAAAACAAAGATACTCTCACTACCAGAAGCTTGTATATGGGATTTACATGACCATGAAGAAGGTTGCACATTACTTCTCTGACCACTCCATTATAGTCGTTAGCGACGCCCCACTGTCAGAGATTCTGCATAACAAAGATGCAACTAGTCGAGTGGCCAAGTGGGCGATTGAACTCCTTCCCTTAGATATCAAGTTTGAAGCAAAGAAGGCTATCAAGTCCCAAGCAATCGCAGATTTCATCGCCGAGTGGATTGAACAGCAACTTCCGACTCAAGTTCACTCGGAGCACTGGACCATGTTCTTCGATGGATCTAAGATGCTGAACGGTTCCGGTGCTGGGGTAGTTCTAGTCTCCCCCCGAGGAGATAAGCTCAGATATGTTCTCCAGATTCACTTCGATTCCTCCAATAATGAAGCAGAGTATGAAGCACTTTTGTATGGGTTGCGCATGGCCATTTCACTTGGAGTCCGTCGCCTCATGGTCTATGGCGACTCAGATTTGGTGGTTAATCAGGTGATGAAGGAGTGGGACGTCAGAAGTCCGGCTATGACTGGTTATTGCAATGCAGTGAGAATGCTAGAAAAGAAATTCGAGGGGTTAGAGCTTCATCACATCCCCCGACTGAAAAATCAAGCAGCTGATGATCTGGCAAAGATAGGCTCCAAGAGAGAAGCCATTCCCAGCAATGTGTTTTTGGAGCACATCCGCTCGCCGTCAGTCCAGGAGGATCCTTTCACAGAAGAAGCCCCACAACCGAAAAGTGCCACAGATCTGACTAAAGTCGAAGTTCCTGCTGTGGTCGACCTAATCATGGAAGTCTTGGCAATCACTCCCGACTGGACGATACCGTACATCGCGTATATCCTAAGGAAAGAGCTCCCAGAGGACGAGGAAGAGGCTCGACAGATCATCTGCCGATCCAAGGCCTTCACAGTCATAAAGGGGCAGTTGTATAGAGAAAGCGCGACTGGAATTGGTCAAAAGTGCATAACACCAGAAGAGGGTCGGATAATCCTTGATGATATCCACTCGGGGACCTGTGGTCACCATGCGTCCTCTCGAACCATTGTGGCTAAAGCATACCGAGCGGGATTTTACCGGCCTAGAGCAAATGAGATGGCAAAAGAGATAGTCGACAAGTGTGAAGGGTGCCAGTTCTACTCCAACATGTCACACAAGCCTGCGTCAGCTCTGAAGACCATTCCACTCGTCTGGCCCTTCGCTATCTGGGGACTAGACATGGTTGGTCCACTAAGAACAGGCAGAAGTGGTTTCACCCATGTGCTTGTGGCAGTCGACAAGTTTACCAAATGGATTGAAGCTAAGCCTATCAAGAATCTTGATGCTTGCACTGCTATCAGTTTCGTCAGAGGGCTAACATTCAGATATGGAGTCCCGCATAGCATCATCACTGACAATGGGTCAAACTTCGATTCGGACAAGTTCAGAGCTTTTTGCGCCTCTCAAGGCACTCAAGTCGACTATGCATCGGTTGCCCATCCCCAGTCGAATGGACAAGCTGAAAGAGCAAATGGTCTGATTCTCAAAGGACTAAAGCCTCGACTGATGCGTGATCTCAAGCACGCGGCAGGTGCTTGAGTCGACGAGCTTCCGTCAGTTCTGTGGGGATTGAGGACCACCCCTAACCGGTCGACTGGAAGAACTCCATTCTTTCTGGTTTATGGAGCCGAAGCGGTTCTGCCAAGTGATCTTCTTCACAACGCGCCCCGAGTCGAGCTTTACACCGAAGATGAAGCAGAACAGGCCCGGCAAGACGCAGTCGACATCCTAGAAGAAGAGAGGGAGATGGCCATGATCAATCGACCATTTATCAGCAAGACTTGCGTCGATTCCACGCCCGGAATGTGAAGAGTCGAGCCTTCCAAGAAGGAGATTTGGTCCTCCGAGTGGATCAACAGAAACCACACAAGCTTGCTCCTACTTGGGAAGGCCCCTTCATCATCACCAGAGTCCTCCACAATGGAGCGTATCACCTCTACAATGTTGATCGCCAGATGACGAGCCACGAGCTTGGAATGCGGAACTACTCCGCCCCTTTTACACTTGAGCTCTCCCTTGGACGAGATGTAATAAAAAAAATTTCTGCAGTTTATTTTTATCAAAAACAAGAGTGTTCCTATAATTGCTGTCACTTCTGTTTGCTTACGAAATCCCCCAGTGGGTGACTTAGCTGCGAATCCGTTTCTCCTAAGTTTGAAAAAATCCTACCGAGTGGAGAGCGATCCTCCCACTCGGGGGCTTAGCTGTAGTCCAGCACTCGCCTAAGTTCTCTCACTTAGAGACTTAGCTGCAGTCCGGCACTCGCCTAAGTTTGAAAAAATCCTACCGAGTGGAGAGCGATCCTCCCACTCGGGGGCTTAGCTGCAGTCCAGCACTCGCCTAAGTTCTCTCACCTAGAGAATTAGCTGCAGTCCGGCACTCGCCTAAGTTTGAAAAAATCCTACCGAATGGAGAGCAAACCTCCCACTCGGGGGCTTAGCTGCGGCCCAGTGCTCGCCTAAGTGTTGTAAAAATCCTACCGAGTGGAGAGCAAACCTCCCACTCGGGGGCTTAGCTGCAGTCCAGCACTCGCCTAAGTTCTCTCACTTAGAGACTTAGCTGCAGTCCGGCACTCGCCTAAGTTTGAAAAATCCTACCGAGTGGAGAGCGATCCTCCCACTCGGGGGCTTAGCTGCAGTCCAGCACTCGCCTAAGTTCTCTCACTTAGAGACTTAGCTGCAGTCAGGCACTCGCCTAAGTTTGAAAAAATCCTACTGAGTGGAGAGCAAACCTCCCACTCGGGGGCTTAGCTGCAGCCCAACGCTCGCCTAAGTGTTTAAAAATCCTACCGAGTGGAGAGCAAACCTCTCACTCGGAGGCCTAGCTGCGGCCCAGTGCTCGCCTAAGTACAAGACACAACCCAATCCGCGAGTCGACTGCTACCTTCCCCTTCGGAGCGGCACCGCTGGCAAATACAAGGTTATTCCGAGTGAAGATCAAGGTCCACTCGACGAATCAAACCATGAAGATATCCAAACGAGAAATCAAGATCAGATAAAGCCTAAAAAATCCCCGACCTCAAAGTACTCGAGCCCTCGGCTCGGCAGAGTTTAACGGTTACAAATCCACTTGGCATTCCGAGGTAAATTTAAAGTTTTTCACTCCTCAAGAGGAGGACTGGAAGGGGCGACGAACTCATTCAAGTCGATCCCGTCGGCAATACGGGTGGCAGCGGTGATGAAAGTCTCCGTGAAGTCTTGAAAGCTGTGCTTCTTGGTGTTGGCAACTTGGATGGCCGCCAGCTTTTCTTCTCGCGCCTCCTTGCAATGGACGCGGACCAGAGACAGAGCGACATCAGCACCACATCTAGCATAAGATTTCTTCCATTCCGCCACTCGACCTGGGACTTCGTTAAGACGAGCCATCAGAGACTCGAGGTCGTTCTGAAGCGTCGTCCCAGGCCAGAGCGATGTGTCGATCTGCGACATCGCAACTTTCAGCCGAGCTAGATAGTCAACGACGCTGGCAGTACGAGACTCCAGACGGAGCACGTTCATTGCAGCCTCGTCCTTCACAAGAGAGTTAACAGGGTCCAAGCTTGGCTCCACTCGACTGGTCTCCTCTTCAAAGTTCTGGCAAAATTCTGCAAACACGATTCAAGAATAAGACAATGGCCGTACGCGGGCTCGGCAACTACAAGACAGCCGGGTTGGGATAATTACCTTCGAGCATGACGAACAGCTTCTTGGCGAGTCCTCCGAGATAAGCCTCCAGATCTTTTGCCTTCCCCGCCAGCTCGCCCGCCTTGTCGTGCAGAGCCATCTTCTCCTTCTTCAGTCGACTGACATCTCGATTAGCTGTCTCAAGAGCAGCTTTCAGTCTGGAGTTCTCCTGTTCAAGAGCTTCGACCGAAGCCAGTTTCTCTTCCACGAGCTTCGTTTTGGTCGAGGCCTCCTTCTGTGCCTCTGCAAGGTCTTGGTCCTTCTTCTTCAGAGCTTCCTCCAGTTTATCTGTGGCGCGTCGAGTGGAGCCAACATCAAGATTGGACAAGAAAGAAAAGCCGCCCGTTAAGAATGGAGAACCTCACCAGCCATACCTTTTGCCTCTTCTTGTGACTTCTTCAAATTCTCCTGAGCAAGCTTCAAGTTAAGGTTGAGCTGGATCTGCTGATTCTCCAACTCAGTATAGCGAGCTACAAGTTCGCAAGATTTCTGTAAAAAGAAAAATCAGTCGACAGACGTCCAAGATAAGTTGCTTCCGAGTAACTAAGAGACAATGATGGCGTTTCTAAGACCACAGCCGAATCAAAAACATTCGACAGTAGTCTCGGGGACTACACCCAGTGGGTGCACTCAGCGTGCCCCCACTTGTTTGAAAAAAGAGAGAGAGAGAGTTCCACTCGACCAGGCCCGACCAAACCGAGTGAAGAAATACAGCGACAGCAACACAATGTAAAGACTACAGTCGACTGCCAGCAGTCCACCGTAGTCTCGGGGACTACACCCAGTGGGTGCACTTAGCGTGCCCCCACTCGTCCAAAGATTGGCAGACACACCCAGTGGGTGTACAGATACAAAAGATCTTCGGAAAAGAGACTCTTCAAACAGCATATCATAACAGACCAAGTGTTGAGTTGACTGACCTGGACGTTGCTCTGAAGAGCCGAACTCGCGTCATAGGCTGCTTGGCTGGCCTCCCGAGCCATCTTCACTTGCTCCATCATGATCCCCGCCTGGCGTATAGCCTCCTTTGCAGCAGCCGCTTGGTCCTCAGGGACGAGGTATGCGGCGAAAAGTGAAGACGGATCCGCAGTCGACGACGAGGGCCGCACACTCGCCAGAGGAACGGCGAAGGTCACAGAAGCCCGAGCGGTGTCACCACCATCCCGAGCCACGGCCTCGGATGCCGGAGCGGATTGGGGGGTCTCGTCAGCCGACGCCCTCTTTTGCCTCCTCACTCTCAACGGACCGTTGTCGTCGTCATCCGGGAGGTCGATAACATGAGGAGGGGCTACAAAGGAAAAGTTCAATCGACCAGAGTTGCAGTAAATGATCAGTCGACTCAATACAGAACGTCAGTAATCGTACCAGGGTTGGAGGTAACAGCATCCTCCATTTCTTGGTCATCTCCCTTGGCGGAGACCTCAGAAGTAGCAGCACTGCAAAACTCGAAAGTCAGTCGGTTGGCTCAATGAATCGACCAAGGATCTGTCCATGGTCGACGAAGGAAAACAAGATTTATTATTACCCAGAAATGGTAGGGACAGCTATCTTCATCTTGGGTAGAGCCTTGGGCGGCTTGGACAGCGTCATGCGTGGGAGCTTGGGGACCTTCCCAGTCGGCGTAGGAGAAGAGGTCCGAGGGCGTTTCGACGACTGCCCAACAGAAGCAGTCGCCTTGCCATGTTCCCGCGTTGGGTCGTGTGTGTGCTTGGACCGCCCCTCTGGGCGAGGGGGTTCGACCTCCTCCTCCTCCTCTTTGCTGGAGTCGACATTGTCGTCTTCCTCTCCTTCACCGTCGGACTCCCACTCGCCTTGGTCGTCCCCGCTCTCACCTCCGCTCGCCTCCCCTTCCTCAGTTGGCTCCTGAGCCCCGTTGGGCGTCGAGTACATCTCGGTGGTCACCTGGAAGACAATAGACAAGACGAAAGTCAATCGACCAACTCAAAGAAGACCAATGCAGAAAACAAGATTTCAGTCGGGAACATAAAGACATACCTGGTCCACCTCATACGAATTGTCGAGTGGAACCACCCTCCTGGCTCCTCGGGGGTTGTCTTTGTTCCCCGTAATGCTCGACAGCCACCCCTCCAGCATCTCGTCGGTGACCTCCTCCGGGTGGACCCGAGTGGTGTCGTCAAGGCCCGCGTATAGCCACATCGGGTGGTCACGGGCCTGAAGTGGTTGGATACGCCTCCGGAGGAAGACCTCCAGCAGGTCCATGCCAGTCACACCCTCACGGACGAGCTCAACCACTCGACCCGCCAACACTTTGACCTGGGCCCTTTCCTCCGGCGACACTTTCAGAGAAGCAGGCTTTTCAGCTCGGTCGAGAGAGAATGGAGGAAGTCCAGTCGACTGCCCTGGGGTCGCCTGGTCTTGACAGTAGAACCAGGTTGCGTGCCAACCGCGGACCGACTCTGGGAAAGTGATGGAAGGAAAACAACTCTTTCCCCTTGCCTGGATCGCCAGACCCCCGCACAGCTGGATCACCTGCGTCCTCTCGTCACTCGACTTGGCCTTCTTGACCGATTGAGAGCGACAGGTAAAGATGTGCTTGAAAAGTCCCCAATGGGGGCGGCAACCCAAGAAAGCCTCACACATGGAAATGAAAGCGGCGAGGTATACAATGGAGTTGGGAGTGAAGTGGTGGAGCTGCGCTCCGAAGAAGTTCAAGAAGCTCCGGAAGAAAGGATGGGGCGGCAGAGAAAACCCTCGGTCGATGTGGGTGGCTAGGAGCACGCACTCACCGTCGCGGGGTTGGGTTCGATCTCTCCCCCCGGAAGACGCGCGGCTTGGTGGGGGAATGACTCCCCCCTCGACCATGTCGTCAAGATCCTCTTGCCGGAGCACCGACGGCATCCAGTCGCCCTGGATCCATCCTTTGGGCAGAGCGGTCCTAGAGGAATATCCGCCCCGAGCTGACCTCTTCCCTTTCCCCGCCGCCGCCGCCTTCTTCGCGCGCTCCAGAGCGGAGGTCTTGCTCTTCGTCATCGTCGCGGGCGAAGTCTCGCATGGGCCTGCTGCGCTGAGGCGAGAACGGAGGTAGCAGAAGGACTTGCGAAGGGAGAGAGGCAGAAGAAAGGAGGAGAAGAGGGCGCACTGCTTGGAAACCCCAAGCCAGCGATTTATAAGGGGCCGCCCCCGAGTGACTGACTGGTAGGCCCAGGCTATCCAGTCAAATCCCGCAGCAGACGCGCGCGCAGTACGTGGCGAAAAAGGCGACGCGGGGATCGAGGAACTTCCTCTTTATCGCTTCTGATTACTGCGGCCGCTCCCGTCCCGCGTGCTTCCCAAAATCTGAATCCTGCGACATCCGCGGGCCGCAGAACGACTTGTCAAAACAGAAGACCCCGATCGCGCCGGCGCTCAGCATGTCACAAGAAAAGAAATTCACTCGACGAAAGGCTTGGAATGGATCAAGGAGACTGAAAAAAGGTTGGCAAATGTCATCCGTGACGATTGACCCAAAACGAGGCGCTCACGTAGCCCAAAGAACCAGTCGGAAAGATCTCCAACCCTTTCCCCACCCTAACCTCGATCCATTCGGGGGCTAATGATGAAGACATGTACCTAGGGTAAGGACACGGACCTGTCCAAGGAGCCTCACCCTAGGACATCCCTAGGAGAAGTCACCTTCCAATCGACTTGAAGGCATCCCACTCGACGGACTCAAGACACTCGACCAGAAAGCTATCACTCGACCATGAAGCCAACCACTCGACCGCCAGGAGACCTATAGTCACTCCGCAGGCAAACGGTCAGCTGTTAAGTAGTCTTCATGGTCATTATAGCGCTTTATTAGGGGCGTTACCAGTAACGCCCAACCTTGAATGTACCTTGAACCCCTCATTACTGAGGGCAGGAGAGGGCCGGCGAACTCTATATAAGCCACCCCCTCCTCAGTATGAAGGGTTCGCACCCCTGTTATTCACACGCCAGTAATCCAGTCGACCGCCTCCGGGCACCGAGACGTAGGGCTGTTACTTCCTCCGCGAAGGGCCTGAACTCGTACATCTTGGTGTGTTTACAACTTCCCAATAGCTGAGATCTAGCCTCCCTATTCATACCCCCCTACATCACTGTCAGAGTTAGAACCACGACACACGCGCGGAGGAAAATTGGCCTAGCGCGCGCTGGTTTTGGCGCTCCAGTGCGCGGGACAGGTTCGCGCGCGCGCCGATGCCGGTGCTCGTTATAAGAAGGCACTTCCTCCACACTCTGTCCGTCGCCCACTCATGTCGCCCCCTCTCACTAGCCTCGCCGCCTCTGCGCCACCAGCATTGCACCTCTTTTTTATTTTTAATAATTAACTTATTTGAACTCCGGGCTTCTTGTGTTCAGTATGCAGCATTGAAAACGACGTCATCAATTTCCAACATGTTCTGACATCATTTGCTGTTTTTCAATCATTTACCGAATTGTTTAAAGAGCTAAATGACCGTGAAATTGAAAATCACTACAAAATGAACTGTGAAAATGTTGAAATTTAGCATGGTATCATCATTTCACCCGCATAGCATGTACAAAAGAGTAGAGAGGGTCACGGCAAAAACTGAACGCACTTCGTGTACAAATTGGACAATCTCTTTCGGAGTATCAGGGTTTCAGACGAGAACTCATCTGTTACACGGACACTTCAATGTTTTTTAAATTTATTTGAACTCCGGACTTCTTGTGTGTTCAGAATGCAGCATTCAAAGCGACGTCATCAATTTCCAACATGTTCTGACATCATTTGTTGTTTTTCAGTCATTTACCAAATTGTTTAAAGAGCTAAATGACCGTGAAATTGAAAATCACTACAAAATTAACTGTGAAAATTTTGAAATTTAGCATGATATCATCATTTCACCCGCATAGTATGTGCGAAAGAGTAGAAAGGGTCACGGCAAAAACTGGACGCACTTCGTGTACAAGCTGGACAATCTCTTTCGGAGTATCAGGGTTTCGGACGAGAACTCATCTGTTACACGGGCACTTCAATGTTTTTAAAACTTACTTGAACTCCGGACTTTTTGCGTGTTCAGTATGCAGCATTCAAAGCGACGTCATCAATTTTCAACATCTTCTGACATCATTTACTGTTTTTCAGTCATTTACCGAATTGTTTAAAGAGCTAAATGACCGTGAAATTAAAAATCACTACAAAATGAATTGTGAAAATGTTGAAATTTAGCATGGTATCATCATTTGACCCGCATAGCATGTGCGAAAGAGTAGAGAGGGTCACGGCAAAAACTGGACGCACTTCATGTACAAACTGAACAATCTCTTTCGGAGTATCAGGGTTTCGGACGAGAACTCGCCTATTACACGGGCACTTCAATTTTTTTTAAACTTATTTGAACTCCGGACTTCTTGTATGTTCAGTATGCAGCATTCAAAGCGACATCATTAATTTCCAACATGTTCTGACATCATTTACTGTTTTTAAGTCATTTACCGAATTGTTTAAAGAGCTAATTAAATGACCGTGAAATTGAAAATCACTACAAAATGAACTGTGAAAATATTGAAATTTAGCATGGTATCATTATTTCACCCGCATAGCATGTGTGAAAGAGTAGACAGAGTCACGACAAAAATTGGACGCACTTCGTGTACAAACAGGACAATATCGGACGGTGTATCAGGGTTTTGGACGAGAACTCATCTGTTACACGGGCACTTCAATGTTGTTTATACTTATTTGAAATCCTGACTTATTTTGCGTTCAGTACACAACATTCCAAGCGGCATCATCAATTTCCAACACGTTCTGACATCATTTGCTGTCTTTCAGTCATTTACCGATTTGTTTAGAGAGCTAAATGACCGTGAAATTGAAAATCACTACAAAATGAACTATGAAAATGTTGAAACTTGCCATGGTATCATCATTTCACCCGCATAGCATGTGCGAAAGAGTAGAGAGGGTCACAAAGAAACTAAATACAGAAAAAAATTACACAAAAATAAATAAAAGAAAATAAATAAAGTAGAAAAAAACTATATAAAAATTACTCAAAAATAAATAGAAGAAAATAAATAATGCAGAAAATAAAAAAAATATAAAAAATTACTCAAAAATAATAGAAGAAAATAAATTATGCAGAAAAGAAAAAAACTATAAAAAAATCGTTGGCGTGCTGCCCAGTGGGCCTGCCAGACATATGGTGTGCAAATTCTGGCCCAGAAGGTCCGGCAGGCTCACAGGGCAGCGCGCCATAGTTAGGCCGAGAAGCCTGATATATAGAGGAGTTTGAAGGAGTAGCCGCGGCTGGATTTATAAACCAGTGCGGCTGCCCTTCGCCCGGCGAGGTGGGACTAAACTTTGTGCACCGCGGGTGGCAGCGCACCACCTTTAGTACCGGTTGGTGGCTCCAATTGGTACTAAAGGTTGGCCTTTAGTACCGGTTGGTGCCATAAACCGGTACTAATGGCCTGCTCTTCCCGCCTCTTGGCCTGACCAAAGTTGGCCTTTAGTACCAGTTGATGGCTCCAACCGGTACTAAAGGCCTCTCCTATATATACAACACTTACGGAAATTTTCAGTTAGTTCCTGTTCGTCTTCGTCGCCGCCCCTGCCCCCGCCTCGTATCGCGCCCCGTCCCTGTTGCCGTCGTCGCGCCCCGGCCGTCCCCGTCCCCGTCACCGTCGTCGCGCGCGCCCCGGCCGTCCCCGCCCCCGTCGTCGCCGTCTCGTGCCGCCGCCCCCGTCGTCGCCATCTCGCGCCGCCGCCCGTACGCTGCCGCCCCCGCTCGTACGTACACACACACACAATTTTTTTACTTATATATTTTATGTTTTATGTTTTTTAGATTAATGCATGTCAAATTGTTAATTAGATGAATTACCTAGATAAGAATGTTAGATTAATGTGAAATGTTAGATATGAATTAGATAGAAAAGTTAAATATTAATGTCAATTGTTAGATGAATTAGCTAGATATTAATTAGGTATATGAGATTTGAACTAGTTGAATTAATATAACTAGTTTATTTTTAGTAAATGCTTAGTTGAATTAATAGAACTAGTTGAATTAATATAACGAGTTGAATTAATTGAAATAATAGAACTAGTAATGTTTCACCTATATATACGACTTAACTAGTTTATTTTCGTTAATTGTTACATTAATGTGAAATGTTAGATATGAATTAGATAGAAAAGTTAAATATTAATGTTAATTGTTTGATGAATTAGCTAGATATTAATTAATTAGGTATATGAGATTATTTGAACTAGTTTATTTTTAGTAAATTCTTAGTTGAATTAGTTGAATTAATAGAACTAGTTATTTTTAGTAAGAAAATTTAGGTATATGAGATTTGATGATCTAATCAAAATATTACTATATAGAACTACCTACTTTATTTGAGCTAGTTAGTTGAATTATTTGAGCTACTTTATTTAGGTATATTTTTCGTAAGTGCTTAGTTGAATTAGTTGAATTAATTAGTTAAACTAGTTGAATTAACAGAACTAGTTGAATTAATAGAACTAATAAGTTTTTAATGTTTCACCTATGAACATAGAAATGTCGTCTGACGACAAACACGATTTCATTATGTATGAATACTGCGAAGACCAGCGCGGCCTGTGCGGCAGAAATTTTCTAGTTGATGATAGGCGCTTCAGCATCAAGCTGGATGAGAACTTCGAAATGGATACAGTAAGTCAGAACGACAAGTCTTTTTTCATAATTAAGCATGACTTGTGCTTCATTTGCTTCAACTTTTTATTTTAATTTTTTCACTATTCTACTAATGTATCCCCTGTCATGCAAGAATTTTTGTCTTGGATAAGATAGGTTTCAGTCCTAACAAAACTATGGAGGTAAAAAGAGTTTACTTGAAGACCGATCATGGTTATACTTTCAACGTCAAATTATAGAATGCAGACACATACACCTATTTTGAATGCAAAACTTGGCAAGCACTATGCAAGGCTTATGCATTTGAGCCTGATATGGTTATCACCGTTGATATTCGTCCGGAAGATGATATTGAAGGTAATAGAGGCATCTGGGTCGATGTGCAGACGCCTCCAGTTCTACCATTATGTGAGTTTCTCAACCATATTTATGTCTTCGATATTGTTTATTCAAAAAGAGTTGACAAATAATTTATATTGATAGCTTATTTCCAATCAAGCAAACATGTCCGGCGCTTGGTAGACAGGACCGTCCACTGTCCCGGGGCCTGAACTAAACTGCGAGGAGACAAGTCATTATGTTTCATGGCTTGAGAATCTTGATGCTGTCAAGACAAAAAAAATTCCTGCATTTAGAAGTGTTAGTACTCAAAACATGCGGCCAATAATGTGTTGGGGAACGTAGTAATTTCAAAAAATTTCCTACGCACACGCAAGATCATGGTGATGCATAGCAACGAGAGGGGAGAGTGTTGTCTACGTACCCTCGTAGACCGAAGTGGAAGCGTTGACGCAACGTAGAGGAAGTAGTCGTACGTCTTCCCTGTCCAACCGATCCAAGCACCATTACTCCGGCACCTCCGAGTTCTTGACACACATACAGCTCGATGACGCACCCCGGGCTCCGATCCAGCAAAGCTTCAGAGAGGAGTTTCGTCAGCACGACGGCGTGGTGACGATCTTGATGTTTAACCGTCGCAGGGCTTCGCCTAAGCACCGCTACAATATGATCGAGGTGTAATATCGTGGAGGGGGCACCGCACACGGCTAAGGAACGATCACGAAGATCAACTTGTGTGTCTATGGGGTGCCCCCTGCCCCCGTATATAAAGGAATGGAGGAGGGGAGGGCCGGCCCTCTCTATGGCACGCCCTAGGGGAGTCCTACTCCCACCGGGAGTAGGATTCCCCCTTTCCTAGTCCAACTAGGAGTCCTTCCATGTAGTAGGAGTAGGAGACAAGGAAGGGGAAGGGAGAAGGGAAGGAAGGAGGGGGCGCAACCCCTCCCCCTAGTCCAATTCGGACTAGGCCTTGGGGGGGCGCGCGGCCTGCCCTAGGCAGCCCCTCTCTCTTTCCCGTATGGCCCAATAAGGCCCAATACTTCTTCCCCCGTATTCCTGTAACTCCCCGGTACTTCGAAAAATACCCGAATCACTCGGAACCTTTCCGATGTCCGAATATAGTCGTCCAATATATCGATCTTTACGTCTCGACCATTTCGAGACTCCTCGTCATGTCCCCGATCTCATCCGGGACTTCGAACTCCTTCGGTACATCAAAACTCATAAACTCATAATATAACTGTCATCGAAACCTTAAGCGTGCGGACCCTACGGTTCGAGAACAATGTAGACATGACCGAGACACGTCTCCGGTCAATAACCAATAGCGGGACCTGGATGCCCATATTGGCTCCTACATATTCTACGAAGATCTTTATCGGTCAAACCGCATAACAACATACGTTGTTCCTTTTGTCATCGGTATGTTACTTGCCTGAGATTCGATCGTCGATATCCAATACCTAGTTCAATCTCGTTACCGGCAAGTCTCTTTACTCGTTCTGTAATACATCATCCCGCAACTAACTCATTAGTTGCAATGCTTGCAAGGCTTAAGTGATGTGCATTACCGAGAGGGTCCAGAGATACCTCTCCGACATTCGGAGTGAAAAATCCTAATCTCGAAATACGCCAACCCAACATGTACCTTTGGAGACACCTGTAGAGCTCCTTTATAATCACCCAGTTACGTTGTGATGTTTGGTAGCACACAAAGTGTTCCTCCGGCAAACGGGAGTTGCATAATCTCATAGTCATAGGAACATGTATAAGTCATGAAGAAAGCAATAGCAACATACTAAACGATCGGGTGCTAAGCTAATGGAATGGGTCATGTCAATCAGATCATTCAACTAATGATGTGATCCCGTTAATCAAATAACAACTCTTTGTCCATGGTTAGGAAACATAACCATCTTTGATTAACAAGCTAGTCAAGTCGAGGCATACTAGTGACACTCTGTTTGTCTATGTATTCACACATGTATTATGTTTCCGGTTAATACAATTCTAGCATGAATAATAAACATTTATCATGATATAAGGAAATAAATAATAACTTTATTATTGCCTCTAGGGCATATTTCCTTCATAGTGTTCGTACTAAACTACGGTCACATATATTTATGAAAGATGGTAATATTTCTACTATTTCTCCTCAGTGCATCTTTTGCATACATTATTTTTTTAAGCTAAACTTCATTGTTAAGTATGTTACTATACGATGTTTTCTTCAACAGGGACTCCCGATGAATGTTGTGCCTGATTGGATCGAGACTAAAGGTACCATGAATATTGTTATCTTACAGCCAAGATATCCTACAATGCACTTTAGTGCATTCAGGATTTCTAATAAAGAGAAATTCTTAATAGTAAAAGACTGGAGCAAAATTGTAATCGATCGCAGAGAAGTACTAGGGGGCAGCAACCAGAAGCACAACCCACGATTAGGAGACAGGTTCATCTGCATGCTCCAACATGATGAATCAGGAAATCTATACATGTTCTATGCTATTTTACCTGAGAGAGAGCAACAGGAGTGATTAGCTAGTTCATGCTGTTAGTACTTGTCCTCTCATGTCCGTGTTCTTCGTCCTGAACTTAATCTCAAAGAGTGGTTTGGTTTTGTGGTGTTATGAATGCTTATAATATCATTACCATGTTGAACTCGATGATATCTTGGCTTCTGGTACAAGTGAATGTTTCTTTTTTAAGCTAGTGTTGGTGATGATTAGATAGCGGTAATGACTATATGATGATGAGACGAGTATTATATGATGATTTTTAGCTAACTATGAAAACTGTTGTTGGTGATGATATATATGATGCACGAGTTTTTATATTAATATCATGATGATGATGAGTTATTATATCATTTATGAAAGAAACCGCAGATTAGTTTCAACTGGATGGGTTCTAGCTAAGTGATCAAGTATATGCCATATCCATATTACCTCGATCACTTAATTAGGTGATCAAGTATATATAATATGGATATGGCATATACTTGATGACTTAGCTAGGATCCACATGCATCCCGTCAAACTAATCTGCGGTACTTTCACCTAATGATTTAACAACACATTATAATGTAAAACAATCACTAAATTAAATTGAAAACACAAAATAAAAGTAAAAATAAAAAATAAAACCAAAACACACCCAAACATTTAGTACCGGTTGGTGTTACCAACCGGTACTAATGTCCTACGCGCCCCCGGAGCTGGTTCGTGCCACGTGGTTGCCCTTTAGCACCGGTTCGTGCTGAACCAGTACTAACGGGGGGGGGGGGGCTTTTGTGCCCACACATTAGTGCCGGTAACCGAACTGGCAATAAAGGGCCTTACGAACCGGTGCTATTGCCCGGTTCTGCACTAGTGAGCGTGCGCGGAAGCAGGCCGCTCAATTGAATATGAAGCTACGAGAAACGTCGGGGTGGGACTTCGAGGACAAGCAGTATGTTGACGCCTACATTCAGACATCGGAGGAGGACATTACCGAGTCGGAGTCGGAAAGCGACGAGTAGTTGGTCTTTTTTTTTATCTGTGTACGCTAGAAGTATCTATGTATCCTTTTCTATCGAAAAAATGGCTGACGGCGTCGGCGATGAGGCAGGCGGGCGAGGGTGTGCTGTTGTGGAGAGGCCAATGTACCACCGACCAGCGGGCCTGGGAAGGAGAGAGGGCAAGCGCGCGCGTCCGTCTCGCATCCACGCCGACGCAAATCCGACTCAAAAATGGGTCGCCAATGGGTCAATAGGCGGACGAAAGCGGACACGCATCCGTTTGGGTCGGCACGTTGGGCCGACTTTTTTGTCTGCGCCGACCCAAATGGACGGCGGCGGACGAAATGGGTCGCCCCATTGGAGTTGTTCTTATACCTCTATAAGTCTATATGCAGTCAGCTATTCTGAACCTGACAATAAAACCGAGATTTTCAATAAGCCCAGACGTTCAAAAAAAAATACACACAAGCCTAAATAGTTCAGTACTACTACCAAATGGTCAATCATAGTAGTACACTACTGTATTCTATGACAGGCTTCGAGAACTATAAACGCAAACTTTGCTAGAGATTCATGGAAGTGCGTTGCATTTTAGTATACCACCAGATCTTGGAGCAAGCTTTTGCAGTAGTGTCGGTGTCAAAATCAGCGGATCTCGGGTAGGGGGTCCCGAACTGTGCGTCTAAGGAAGATGGTAACAGGAGGCAGGGGACACGATGTTTTACCCAGGTTCAGGCCCTCTTGATGTAGGTAAAACCCTACGTCCTGCTTCATTTATTCTTGATAATATGAGTTGTACAAGAGCTGATCTACCACGAGATCGGAGAGGCTAAACCTTAGAAGCTAGCCTATGGTATGATTGTCTGTTGTCCTACGGACTAAAACCCTCCGGTTTATATAGACACCGGAGGGAGCTAGGGTTACACAAGCTCGGTTACAAATGCGGAGATATACATATCCGTATTGCCTAGCTTGCCTTCCACGCCAAGTAGAGTCCCATCCGGACACGGGACGAAGTATTCAATCTTGTATCTTCATAGTCCAACAGTCCGGCCAAAGGATATAATCCGGATGTTCGGATACCCCCTAATCCAGAACTCCCTCAGTAGCCCTCGAACCTGGCTTCAATGACGATGAGTCCGGCGCAGTGTTGTCTTCGGCATTGCAAGGTGGGTTCTTCTCCAAATTTTCAACGTTTGTGAAGCAGTGTCCGGTCCCATAAATGTTGAACCTCTTGGCTTCTGCGCCCAATAAGGGCTATCTTCCACGCGTCGAATGAATGCGAGGCGCCAGGGCATTTTTACATTCGCCCCCTAGCCAGATAAATAAATTGTCTATTAAAGGGACGGGGATTCTTAGATCCAATCCATACCATCCTCTCCCAACCAGAATCCATCGGAGCGCGCTTCGGAAAGATCCACTCCAGCATGGCCGACCTCCGCAGCTCCTCCTCCCGCCCCAGTAGCCCTAAGCCCGGTGATTGGGAGAGGTGTTCAGTCCCACACAGTCGATTAGTCGAACTGCAGACTAAGGGATTTCTCCCTCCAGCGTATATGGTGCCCGTCCGAGCCGGGCTCGCCACCTACAATGGCGGGAAGCAAGCGGAGAGCTTCCCATCCCCTCCACGGGGGAGCGGGTATGCCTTGTTCCTTATTTATTGAGGGGACTCGGATTTCCGATTCATCCGTTCCTCCGCGGGCTCCTAGAGTTCTACGGCCTCCAACTGCATAATTTCACCCCCGCTTCCATTTTACACATCGCCAGCTATGTTGCCCTCTGCGAGTTATTCTTGGGATGCGAGGCTCATTTCGAGCTGTGGAAAAGGTTATTTTGCCTTGTCCCTCGCACACAGAAGGGGTCACTTTATCAAGTGGGCGGAGCCGAAATATGGCGCATCACCGAAACCGGATACCTGTCCGGTACTCCGAAGAAGACGTCCGAAGACTGGCCTTCAGAATGGTTTTATATGGAGGACGTCCCCCTTCCGGACCCTGTTCGGAGGGGTCTTTCTGAGTCCAGCAATGCTCCAGTGAAGAAACGCCGAAGTTGGCGCTCTAGGAGCCCCCAGGATGAAGACAACGGAGAAGTCCTTTATCTGATGAACCGGATTAAAGCGCTGGCTCAATCAGGATTGACAGTAATCGAGGTTATGTCAATATGTATAATGCGGGGAGTGCAACCACTTCAATATCGAGGGCACCCCTTGTGGTGTTTTAATGGGGAAGATGACGCCACCCGTTGCGGGAGTAAGGGTCCGGACAACGCTGCCGCTTTGGCAAAAATTCTGTCCGAATTGTTCAAGGGAGAGGAAGAGGAGTTCATCCGCATCAAACCATGGGATGGATTCTCCATGTACAACCCGCCAAGCTCGGTGAGTTATATCTCCTTACTCCCATTCTTCCCGCATTCTTTGTCGTAGGTAATCACCTTGCCATTTTGAGGCAGGAACTTTGAAAAGCCATAAGGGAGGTCAGCAGCCCATCTCCACAACTAGAGGACCCTGACCGGGCCCTCGGTCCCGGACTCGAAGAAGATCCGGACATATTCGTGGAGCTGACAAACCGGCAGTTCTATCAATTAAGCTGTGATAACGCCATGGTGGCCATTACGACCGACTATCCCGGACTGCTTCCTGCATCGCACATAAGAAAAACCAAAAAGTCTCAACTCCAAAAACTAGGATCCTTTGTTAGACACTTCACCTACCATATACATATGGTGTTTTTACAGGGAAGACATTCGGGACGCCATGCCGAACCCGCAGCAACTCGCCAACAAGAGGCACCGAGGCCGGGCAGGCCAAAAAGGAAGGCGGTCAGGACGGAGACGCCGACGCAGAGGTATGACATAAACCCCACTCCGTGGTTATCGTCTTTCTTGAAATGTAATGACGTCCATGTTTCTTAAACAGAAAAAACTCTCGCCGGAATATGTCCGGTGAGGCTGCCGATCACGCTTCCACCAGTCGGGCTCTAGGACTGGACATAGAGGCGGAAGCCGACATAGGGAGGACGCCAGATACTCCCCCTACAGAGGATGCGGATAGGCTGTCCGCTACAAATTCAGAAGTGGAGAGCGCCATGAATCATAGGCATCGCCGGGCCGTACTCCGTGACGCTTGCTTCTCCGCAGAGGCGTTTGATGCCTTCAGTTCTGGAGAGGCGTACCTCCATGCTGCTCAAAATGGTCTAGCCAGAGCCACGGACCAGTATGTAAAGGATGTACGGGTAAGCAAATCTGACGATTATATGTATCAGTAGCCCCTGAGACTTGAAACAGTTAGCAGAACTGATTTGAGGATCATCTTATTGTGCAGGTTCTTACAGAGAAGAATAGTCGACTGTCACAGGAGCTGGAGGAATGCAAGACCCAACTTCGGGCCGCTATTGCCGCATTGAAGGAACCAAAAAAGTCCCCAGGTGGTAACATTTCTTTTAAAGAATGGTAGGTACCATATAGCGTGCGGCATGGCTGCAGATCTAATAGTAGATGTTGCAGATGAATTCGGAGAGAATCCGGAGGAGAAGCATGCCGTACGACAGCTAAAGGCTGGCGAACGCGTGCTGACTGAGGTCAGGCGGGAGAAAAACAATCTCCAAGACGCCAATACCAAGCTGAGCGTGGAAATGAAAGATGTTCGAGCCCAGCTTGCTGACTCCGAGAAGGAGAATAAGCGGCTTTGACGCGACATTTTCAGGAAGTGCTTGAACGAACCCTTAAAAAAGGGGTCGGTGGAGAAGCCGGCTAACAAAGTTATGTCTACAGGTATGCTGACAGGTCGTCCCGCGGAGGAGATGCCCGGGTCTGCGGGTGATCTTCTACCCGAGCTCTCACAACTACACGAATAATTTTGGCAGGTGATGCAAGGTGTTGCCCAGGCCTTGTGGCCAGCCGTCTCCCTGCCAGAAGGCATTGGAGAGCTTGCGGAGAAGCTCAAGGGAGCACGGCGGCGCTTCCGATTATGGAAGATATCGGCATGCCGTCAAGGTGCCCGGGAAGCCTGGGTCATGGTGAAGACGCGGTATACCAAGACTGACCCGAACCACATGGCCGAGGTCGGACCTGTGGGGCCCGATGTTAAAGAGATCCCTGTTAGCTTAGTGTATGGGCAAGTAGAATTAGCCGCAAAGTATTCCCAACAGGATTGTAGGCTAGACCGCCTGTTGGATGGTATAGAGGAGGAATTAGTCAGTGTACATGACTATGTAACTAAAGTGACATGTATAATGACTTCTAGCCGGATTGTAGATCATTTGTCATGGCGGACCTTTTCGCTTCAACCTCGGGACCCGATAGTCCGTAGTGTCTCCAAATACCCGCCCAGTTATATAAAAACCGGGTATGCGTGGAAACCAGGCGTAGGGGTCATTAGTGCTTCAACAGACAAGTGCCCAACTAGTTATGTTATATTACATGGGTAGTAAGAAACATTTTCCAGGGAGAATAGTTCCGTTAAGGGTTCCTTTCCCTGGGTATGCATGCTCTAAAGTGCATGTTCGTACTGCGAGAAGAAACGCGGGACAAAACATCTGGGGGCACATATGGAAAATAAATAAATAAAAATCATCTTTTGTTCGCCGACCGAATATTCCCTTAAGAACGCTAGCTTTCTGCTTCACCCAGTCTGAGGTACACATCCGGCTGACCCGGCAGTAACAATCGCAGAGGTGCTCCCCTTATGCCCTAGCCGAACTAACGGGAACGTAGGGTATAAATACAAGAGCCAGGCAACCCAGCTTGGCCAAAACTTAAGTCATATCGATGCATATAGTGGCGAAGAAAAGGTACATGCGGAAGAATAACACATGTGCAGGCCGTGAAGCCCAGATAGATAATTAAGCTTCTGTGTAATAAGCCCCCAGGTATAATGAGCGCGGTTAGCGCATCTATGACGTGCAAGCGAGGCACAAATGGGCCCTTGAAGGCCTAGATAAAAGAAAGAAAGAGAAAAAATACAGCTAATTTATATGCAAAAAATGGACAGAGGAAGGAGACGAACATAGAGTCCGGCGCTAGGCGTAGAATCTTCGGAGCCTGGCAGCGTTCCATGGGTTCGGCTCAAGTCGATTATTCGATGCATCCCGCAGACGGTACGCACCACCGGTCAGAACCTGGTCAATGATGAAGGGACCTTCCCATTTGGGCTCGAGCTTGGACTTTTTCTTCTCCGGCAGGCGTAGAACTAACTCGCCAACATTATAAGTTTTGGCCCGTACTTCTCTGCTTAGGTATCTGCGAGCCTGTTGCCGATAAAATGCGGAACGGGCTTTTGCCACGTCGCGCTCCTCCTCCAGGGTGTCTAGACTGTCCTGCCGATCGAGCTCGGCTTCTCTTTCTTTGTACATGCGCACTCCAGGTGAGTCATGAATTATGCCGCAGGGCAGAACTGCCTCTGCGATGTACACCATAGAGAAGGGTGTATATCCGGTAGTGCGATTTGGCGTGGTCCGCAGCCCCCAAAGTACGGAGTCGAGATCCTCTACCCAGTGCGTGTTAGACTCCTTTATGGACCACACTAATCTGGGTTTAATGCCGCTCATGATAAGACCATTTGCTCGCTCAACTTGGCCGTTGGTTTGTGGGTGATAGACGGAAGCATAATCGAGTTTGATGCCCATGTTGCTGCACCAGAGTTTTACCTCATCGGCCGTGAAGTTCGTGCCGTTGTCAGTGATGATGCTGTGGGGGACGCCATAACGGTGTATAACCCCGGATATGAAGTCTATCACCGGTCCGGATTCAGCTGTTTTAACAGGTTTGGCTTCTATCCATTTGGTGAATTTATTCACCATGACCAACAAATATTTTTTTCTTATGGGCCAGGTAATGGGGATTGTTTGTAGGGCAGTGGGTGGCATGTGGTTTTGGTTTGCAAAAAGCTGGCAACCGGCGCAGCGTTGGACCAAGTCTTGTGCGTCTGCCCGGCCATCGGCCAATAAAACCCTGTACGAAAGGCCTTGCTTACAAGGGCCCGGGCTGTGGCATGGTCGCCGCCAAGTCCGCGTGAATTTCTGCCAAAAGCTTCCGCCCTTCCTCCTTGGAGATACACCTTTGAAGGACTCCGGTAGTGTTTTCTTATACAACTCTCCCTCGTGGACCCTGTAGGCTTTAGATCGCCGCAATATGCAGTGTCTCATTTTGGTCCTTGGGAAGTTCCTGCCTAGTTAGGTAGGCCAGGAATGGTTCGGTCCACGGGGCAATGATGGCCATTATTACGTGGACAGAAGGTGTTATTTTGGTGGCAGAGCCTCCGATTGTTTCAGAGCGTTCGGTTTCGGGCCTTTTGGCCGGGTCCGAATTATTGTTACCGGTGTTGAATAACCTCTCCAAAAAGATGTTGGGGGGATTGCATCGCGTTTTGCGCTGATGCGGGCGAGGATATTCGCCGCCTGATTGTTTTCCCGAGCCACATGGTGAAATTCGAGCCCCTCGAACCGAGCTGACATCTTTAGGACGGCGTTTCGATAGGCCGCCATCTTCGGATCCTTGGCATCGAAATCTCCATTTATTGGGGATATTGCGAGGTTCGAATCCCCACGCACCTCCAGGCGTTGAATGCCCACGGAAGCTGCCATCCGGAGACCATGTAACAGGGCCTCGTATTCGACTGCGTTTTTGGAGTCTGTATACAGTATCTGCAGTACATATTGAACTGTATCTCCTGTTGGGGACGTCAGCCCCTAGACTAGCCAGCATTTTGGAGCCGTCGAAGTGCATGATCCAATTCGAGTATGCATCGTACTTTTTAGGGAGTTCGGCTTCCGTCCATTTGGCGACAAAGTCGGCCAATACTTACGATTTAATTGCTCGCCGAGGTTTGTATGTTATGTCGAACGGGAGAAGCTCAATGGCCCATTTGGCAATCCGGCCCGTGGCGTCGCGGTTGTTTATAATATCATTAAGTGGCACTTCCGAGGCTACTGTAATTGAACACTCTTGAAAGTAGTGTCGCAGCTTCCGGGATGCCATGAATACCGCACAGGCTATCTTTTGATAATGTGGGTACCGTGATTTGCATGGAGTGAGGATAGTGGATACATAATATACCGGCTTTTGAAGAGGGAATTTATGTCCGTCCGCTTCTCGTTCGACGACGTGCACTTCGCTTACAACCTGATGAGTTGCCGCAATGTATAATAGCATTGGTTCGCCAACGTTTGGCGCAGCCAGGATTGGGTTGGTTTCCAGTATGGCTTTTATTTCTTCTAATCCGGCTGTGGCAGCGTCCGTCCACTCGAAGTGTTCGGTGCGCCGAAGGAGGCGATAAAGGGGTTATGCCTTTTCTCCTAAGCGGGAGATAAAGCGGCTTAGAGCCGCCACACATCCAGTTAATTTCTGGAAATGTTTGAGGTCTGTTGGGGTAGCCAACTGTGACAAAGCTCAGATTTTGACCGGATTAGCTTCAATTCCTCTATTGGAGACAATGAAGCCCAGGAGCTTTCCGGCTGGTATGTCGAAAACGCATTTTTTCGGATTGAGCTTGATGTAGTATGTTCGGAGGTTGTCGAATGTGAGCCTCAAGTCGTCTATTAGAGAGTCGACGTGTTTGGTTTTGACGACCACATCATCTACGTATGCCTCTACTGTTTTGCCGATCTGTTTCTCCAGACATGTCTGAATCATGCGCTGATATGTTGCGCCGGCGTTTTTGAGCCCAAAAGGCATTGTGTTGAAATAGAAGGGCCGTATGGTGTGATAAATGACGTTGCGGCTTGGTCGGACCCCGCCATATTGATTTGGTGGTAACCGGAGTATGCGTTGAGGAAACACAATAACTCGTGTCCTGCGGCAGCATCGATAATTTGATCGATGCGGGGCAGGGGGAAGGGATCCTTTGGGAAAGCCTTGTTGAGGTCCTTGAAATCAACACATAAGCGCCAGGATTTGTCCTTCTTTGGTACCATCATCAGATTTGCTAGCCAGTCCGGGTGTTTTATTTCTCTAATGAATCCAACCTCTAATAACTTGGCTAGTTCCTTTCCCATAGCTTGTCTCTTAGGTTAAGAGAAACGCCGAAGAGCCTGCTTGACCGGCTTGAATCCTTTTAGAATATTGAGGCTGTGCTCGGCCAGCCTGCGTGGGATTCCTGGCATGTCTGAGGGGTGCCAGGCGAATATGTCTCAATTCTCGCGCAGGAACTCTCGTAAGGCAGCGTCCACGGTGGGGTTTAACTGTGCCCCGATGGAGGCTGTTTTTGTAGGGTTCGTTGGGTGGACTTGGAATTTGACTATTTCATCCGCTGGTTTAAAAGAGGTGGACTTGGATTTCTTGTCAAGTATCACGTCGTCCCTGTCCACTATGGAGCGTAGCGCAGTTAATTCCTCAGCCGAAAGTGCTTAGGATAGTGCCTCGAGGGCCAATGCGGCTGTTTTGTTTTCGACGCGGAGTGCTGTGTCCGGATCACTAGAGAGAGTGATGATTCCGTTGGGCCCGGGTATTTTGAGCTTCATATACCCATAATGGAGTATGGCTTGGAAGATCGTGAACGGCTCCCGTCCTAAAGGGACGTGGTATCCACTACTAAACGGGGCCACTTGGAATATAATTTCTTCGGACCTATAGTTCTCCGGCGTGCGGAATACCACATCTAGTGTGATTTTCTCAGCACAGCGTGCTTCCCGACTAGGGATGATTCCTCTGAATGTTGTGCTGCTTTGCTCGATGCGGTTCGAGTCTATTTCCATTTTTTGAAGAGTTTCCTCATAGATGAGGTTTAATCCACTTCCGCCGTCCATGAGTACTTTGGTGAGTCGAAAGCCGTCCACAATTGGACTGAGGACTAGTGCAGCTGGTGCTCGGGCTGTTCAGAATTTAGGTTCGTCACTGGCATTGAAGGTAATAGCCGTGTCACTCCATGGATTCATTACTGCCACATGGCAGATTTCAGCAAGGCTGCGGAGTGTTCACTTGCGCCTATTATTTGATGCAAAGGTTTCTAAGACTGTTAATACCGTATTGTTATCCACGGGATGGTGATCTATGACATTTGGGATGAGAAGATCCTCACCACTTTTGGCCACCTGCCGGACTATCCAACATGCTCTAAGGCTGTGTGTTGGTATGGTATCCGCTGTACTATGAATCTTGCAGGGTCCGTTGAGCCATCCCTCCAATACGGTTCCACGCCCTGTAGAGGGTTTTTGCTTCTTTGTAATTAACTCGGGTGTCTTATGATAGTGCACCATTTTACTTCGGACTGGGTGTATATTCGGAGCCAGATTATCCCAAAATTTCGTTTCGGTTTTCCAGGCACTTTCCATCGCACAGTACTTTCGTACTATGGACGCCAAGTCGGTGAAGCGTGATATGTCACGGCGACTTATGGCGTTACGGATTCCCTTGTCCGTGCAGTTATTGCAGAAAAGTGAGACTGTGTCTTCCTCGCGGCAGTCCTTAACCTTATACATCACAAGGAGGAATCTGGCCCAATAATGATGTACTGTTTCATGGGGCTCTTGCCTGATGTGGGAAAGATCGTTTATGTCTGGGTGGGTGGTGGTTTTGAGTCCGAACCCCTACCCGATCTAAGACCCAGGGGCCGAGGAGTTTCCGATCTTGGAAGTTCGGATTCTGGGATGTTGCCCGATGAGTCTGGCCCGCTGTCTGACTCTAGGTTCAGGGCTTGGGTGATGTCCTGCCGTAAACGGGTATCCGGCTCGGAGAGCTCAGGAATCCGGACATAGTTAGTCCTCAAGGTAGAGGAAGAATCGCCGCATTGTTCCTCCACCACCGCGACATGATGGGTGATCGGTGGAGAGTTAATCTTCCTTTGATCAGGTTTAAGCCCAATCCGGTCATAGTCTGTAGCGACTCCCAAGGCGGCGACACGATCCAAGAGCTCGTTTAGGGAAGAGAGCTCCATTGGATCCATCTGCTTGGCGAATTCCGAGCCAACGTGGAGGCTGTTTTCGATGACCCGAAAAGTCAGCGTCGGTGCAGCGTCCGAACAGGCGGTCATAATAAAACTGCCTAGCCGGAGAGTTTGGCCGACAGCCAGGGCTCCCCTGGCGGTAATGTTGTTTTTAACAACGAGATGAGGCATCCTTCCTTACAGCGACGGCACAGAGGAACTCTCAATGAAAGCACCAATGTCGGTGTCAAAACCGGCGGATTTCGGGTAGGGGGTCCCGAACTGTGCGTCTAAGGCGGATGGTAACAGGAGGCAGGGGACATGATGTTTTACCCAGGTTCGGGCCCTCTTGATGGAGGTAAAACCCTACGTCCTGCTTGATTTATTCTTAATAATATGAGTTGTACAAGAGCTGATCTACCACGAGATCGGAGAGGCTAAACCCTAGAAGCTAGCCTATGGTATGATTGTCTGCTGTCCTACGGACTAAAACCCTCCGGTTTATATAGACACTGGAGGGAGTTAGGGTTACAAAAATTCGGTTACAAAGGAGGAGATATGCATATCCGTATTGCCTAGTTTGCCTTCCACGCCAAGTAGAGTCACATCCGGACACGGGACAAAGTCTTCAATCTTGTATCTTCATAGTCCAACAGTCCGGCCAAAGAATATAATCCGGATGTCCGGATACCCCCTAATACAGGACTCCCTCAAGTAGCAAAATCATCCATTTCACTCACATAAGGCGAACCTTGCGGCTTACATGATGTGTTTGTCATGACCTCAAAATCCCTACCAAAAGAAGAGGAAGAAGAAGCTCCATTAATTGCAGTTACCAGAGCTTGATCTAGAGCTACCTACAAGAACACCAAAAAGAAGATGAAGAAAAAGAAATTACTACAGCCCTACTTCCCACAAGACAGCAGGTACTAAAATTGTTGAGCTGCAGTAGAAAATATGGCGGAATCCCTATTCTACCCTCCACCAACCAGGTGTGGCCTCTTATGTACAGCATCCACGCAGGGGTAGATTGGTCAGCACGCAGCAGCTGGCAATTGGCTCTGCTGGTTCACCGATTTGCCTTCGCCAGGGGGCAAATTTCCAATCACGCCCTCCACTCCATGGCAGCCGAACGAGGAGGGTGAAACGGGGAAGTGCTAGGCTAATAGTAGAGCGCGGCATCGTCGTCGTCGGTGGCCTGGCAGCCGGGGTCGGAGAGGCCGAGGAGGAGGCGGCGGAAGTTGGCCACGGCGCAGGGGATGCGGAGCGCTCCTGGGTGACCGTAGCCGTACTCCTGCGCGGAGCGCCAGAGCAGGGCCTTGAACGCCGGCTGGCCCAGGAGCTCGGCGCGCACGGCGAAGCGCTCCACGGGGCCGCCCTCCTCGCCGACGCACACCGGCACGTGCCCCTGCGGCACCCGCGCGCCTCTGCTGAGCCTTCGCGCGCCGAAGAATGAGGACGAGGGAGAGGAGACTGCGGAGGAGCCCTTGGCCGCAGCGTCGGGCCGGAGCGGCTGGTACGCGGCGGCTGCGCAGGCGTCGGCGGCGGCCACGCGGGAGAGCCGGCTCAGCAAGCGCTTCATGTTGTTGCTGCTTCGGTCGACGGCGGAGACCTCGAGACTCTTGGAAGCGGAGGCGGGTTCTTGGCGAGGGATGAGACTAGAGGTGAGTGAGAGGAAACAAGGCGTTTGTACTGAGGCGGCCATGGTGGCTCCTCCTTATATAACGGGAGAGCTGGAGGTTGTGCGGCGTTGCACAGGTCCTCTTGCCATTATTTTTCTCCGTTGGCATTTACAAATTCATTGCTTGGAATGGAATGTATCACCTCTGTTCCGATTACAAGACATTTTGTATATTTTAATATAAACTACATACAGAATAAAATTAGAGACTAAACACAGTAAATCACGTCTATATACATCTGATTCAGAATTCTTTTAGAATATCTTATAGTTCGAAACCGAGTGAGTAGAATTTATTTAGCAAGCCTGCTTCGGCTACAAGACGTTGCTTCCTTCATTTCAAGATTTGGACCCATTTCATAAAAAATTTAGAGAACTTCGCAACAACGAAACTGTAATTGGTTATGAATAACATCTTGTTCCAACTTAAGATTATGAAAAATGGTTGGGGATCGTTCTCTCCTTCATTTCTCAAACAGGTGCACTCCCTCCGATCCATATTACTTGCCGCAGTTTTAGTATAACTTTACCCATATTGTTGCCGCAACTTTAGTACAAATTTTGTGCTAAAGTTGTACTAAACTGTCGTCAGATAATATGGATCAGAGGGAATAGTATATTTTCATAGTTTTGGAGGATACTTGGCACCCCACAACTAAGCTTGCAATTTAGTAACAACAAAATTGTGCCACTAAATAAACTAGGCTGTTAATTTTGTAGAAGTACAGTTTACACATAAAAAAAATCTTTGCCTCATGTACTTAACATGCACTTTCTTCGTCCGGCTTTATCAGGCACCCTCGTATCTGGCCCTGGCCGTATATTTCATTTTGTACAATATTAGTGGCATGCCACAAAAAATATATTACTGTGTTTGGATTGAAAAAAAAATTCACTGGCACTATTTTAACTACATATATCTCATATTTTGTTACACAAATGTATGTCTAAAAAGCGAACGGAGGAAGCACGTGTTCATTCAATTACCGTGTGAGAGCTGGGATGGAGTGTGTACCTATTCATGTGTGCATAGCCAAGCAGGGATTTTCTTCTTCTTTGTCCAGTGACCATGTGAGAGCTGGGGGCATGGAGTGTGCACCTATATGTGTGTGCATAGCCAGGCAGGGACTTGTTTTTTCTTTTAAGGCGAGCAGAGAAAGAATTGAATGGGATGGCGAGGTACAAGTGCGGGTACAGTTGGAGTACCCGGCAGGTACACGGGGCAAGAAACCGGTGGGGTGGGCCCGGCAGCGCCTTAAACCAGCACCCGGTTTAGCTCCGACCGACCGGATTGATTCGGGCTCGCGCCGGGACCGGCCCGTCCGGCCTGTTCCGTAGTGCCTTTCGTACGGCGCGCGTGGAGGTGAGAGAGTGAGGAGGTTAGCGCGATTTGCTGTCAGCCTGTCACCGTGGAGCCCACCTACGGACCTGGCACATGGAGTAGAGAGAGAGAGACAAAGCAAGTGATTATAGTACGATTTGAAGAGAGAGAAAAGGAGATGGAGTGAGAATCAAGTGATTGCACAAGACTGTTGGAGTGCTCAACGGATGCCAATCCGTAGCAGTAGTATTTTCCTTTCCTACTTGGATTTTCTCAGTGATAACACAAATGGTAAGACTCTAGAAATGCGTACCATCCTACGTATATGATTAAAAAAAGGACCATATTGCTAGCATGTTAGGTGAGGTGTGCCCCTAGACTAAGCCTGTAGCAGCATATGCACGCGCGCACTAATGCCGGTA
Organism: Triticum urartu; assembly: GCF_003073215.2. Taxonomy (NCBI): domain Eukaryota; kingdom Viridiplantae; phylum Streptophyta; class Magnoliopsida; order Poales; family Poaceae; genus Triticum; species Triticum urartu. The sequence goes on along the minus strand of NC_053028.1, from coordinate 648,854,094 downwards.
CCGGACGCTAGCAGCTAGCAAGCTACGCGAAACATTTTCACGTGGAGTCGGAGACCAGCACGCATGCATGCATATATCCTTCATCTATCCTCCAGCATTGCTCGATCCAGACTTCCAGAGGAACACTGTGCGTGGTGCCGGCGAGCGGCGGAGCACGCACATACGCGTCCCGGCAGTGCAGCGGCAAACATACTTATAGGCGCAGCCGCATGGAGAGACGTGGGCTTGACCCACGTCCGAGTCCGTGACAACCCACGATCCGACGTCTCAGATCATGGCCCAGCTGTTAGAAAACTCTCCGTTAGTGACTGGCAAAAATAAGCACGTAGGTGTGAGCTCGGCTCGGCGGGCGGCGGAGGAGGAGTGCGCGAGGGCCTCTTCTCTTCTCAAGCTCCAATAGCATGTAGAAGAGAAACCCTTATAAACCACTCCAACTTTCCTTCCACTTTCGGGGTGGGACTAAACTTTCCACTACACTTAGTGCCATATAACCCACATGGGCCCTTAGAGATTTTTCAGAAATTACAATATGAGCCTAGAGCCCATCTCAGATTTCAGCATCTTTTCTGCAAGCGGCGCGGCATGGCATTAGGGTGCCGCGAGATTCGACCGATCCTTGCCCCGTCTCCGTGTGTCGTCCTTTTGACGGTACATGTCACGGTTTGGTGGAGGAACTTGATCAGCCGGAGATCGGACGTTGTCGTCGATCATGTGATCGGTGTCGAGCGGCTGCCGGTGCTGTCTAGACATATATGGTCATGCTCTCTACGTGGTGTAGGATATGAGTGGCCATGGGCCGCACGCGAGACATATCAGTTTATCACATTGGTGAAAGTTGGCGCACAGCACAAAAGGCCAACAACTCGATCTCGCAGGGAAAGAAAAGCTGAAGATGAGATGAAAGGGATGCCACTGGCCGTGCAACGTACTCTTAGCACATGCGTACTGATCACCTTTATTTTTTAGGGCGCCATAGGGATTCACAGGTTACAACGAGTCTAACTGGCGGCTTTGTAGTTCATTTGTAGTACGACCTTTCATTCACTGTGTCGAGTACTCCTTCCGTTCCAAATTACTTGTCGCAAATATGGATGTATCTAGATGTATTTTAGTTCTAGATACATCCATTTCTGCGATGAGTAATTTGGAACGGAGGGAGTACATGTCACGGTTTGGTGGAGGAACTAATCGGCCGGAGATCGGAGGTTTGTCGCCGCGCTGCGGCTACTGGCCAGACATATATGGCTGTGTTTACTAGTACGAGTGTAGGATATGAGTGGGGATTTTTTTTATCATAGAAGAGTTTCCTCCTTCCGATTTTCATTAAGGGAAGCCAAGCCCAGGCTACTAGTAGAGCCAGATAGTCATTCGATACAGGATTTAAAAGAAAGAAAAACAACACTACTAGACTTGTACTACTACTAGGCCAAGCTCCAGGATCTAGATAACCAGGATCTAGAATCTGGGGAACTCATCCATCCATAGTTCATTAGTCATTACAGGACCTAATTAAGGCTGGATATGAGGGGGGATGGGGTGGGCACACACACATCTCACCGTTCTTTTATTTCAGCAATGAGATGAAAAGAAGAACTAGAAATGAGGTGAAAAGGGTGCCAGTGGCCGATCAACGCTCAGGACATGCACATGTTAGAAGGCGCCACAGGCATTCACTGGTTACAAGGAGTCTAATTAACGACTTTGTAGTTCATTTGTACCTTTCATGTTAATACCAGGTCAACTAATGTGGAGCCTCACATCACATGTAATAGAGCCATGCATGTGAGAACTGATGACTAAAGTACGTGCCACGGTGCCAGTCGATCGCTTCGTCGATGCAAGCCTGAAAATGGAGGGAGGAGAGAAACTAAATTCGGCAGCAGGTACGACCGGTACGTACGGCCCACTTTTATCGGCACGTTTCTTCTTGCCGTGCTAGTCATCGTTAATGGGACGGTGCATGTTACATTCGGGCCGAGCCTGTGGCAGAGCTTTGGTTGATCACTAGAAATGCATAATATTACCTCATTGCTGAAAGTTGGCGCAGCACACAAGGCAGGCATACAACTCTCACAAGCAATAGTGAAACCAGAGATGAGGTGACAAAGGTTCCAGTGGCCGATCAACGTTTAAGACATGCAAAAACTGATTATCATTAATTTCATTCCTAGAGCAGGCATTGGTTAGCTTTCTAGCATCTTTCTTTTTCCCTTGGGGATCTGTTACTCATTTGTACCATATTTATTTTTGATTGATTTACCGTAGAACATTTTGTTCTACGGTGTTGGGTCAAAATAAATAAATCAGAAGGCGTCATAGGATTTCATTGGTTGCATCGTCCGGATGCAGAGGTCGGGGGACTTCCTTTTTTCAGAAAAAATATATAGAAATTCGGTGGTCACAAGGAGTCTAATTGACGAATTGGTGGCTCATTTGTACCTTTCATTCCCTGTTGATCTCTTGATTTCGTATTAAAATCAAGTCAACTAACGTGGAGCGGTGGAGCCTCACATGCACTGCCATGCACGTGAGCGCTGATGATTAAAGTACGTGCCAATCGATCGCTTCGTCACTGCAAATCGGAAAAATGGACGAGGGGGAAAACTCAATTCGGCAGCAGGTACGACCGGTACGTACGGCTCAATTTTATTGGCACGTTTCTTCTTGCCGTGCTAGTCATCGCCAATGGGACAGTGCATGTTACGTTCGGCCGGAGCCTGTGGCGGAGCTAGCTTGATCGCTGGCTTGCCGGACATGCCACGCTTGCCCGAGGCCTTCGTTTCCATGCAGGCGCACATGGCATGCCACAGATCAAATCAAGACCGACTAGTACGTGGAGGACAAATTGAACGTCCAATTTTCACCACAGTTCAATGCAGTGCCTGTGTTGGGTCGCTGCACGCCAGTAGAAGATATAGATGCAAAGATAATAGTTTTTGCATCTTCAATGCCCAAAAACATCTCTCCAACAGATGATGTAAATGCAAAAAAAAAAAATACATCTCTATCTCTCCGGATGTAAAATACAACACCTCACGATGCAAATATCTATCTTCACCTATAGAAGATGTAAAACTCGCGGCCGCGCCCCAACCGCCTTCATTTCATTTCCGCCTGCCGGCCCGCCCGCCCGCTTGCCGGCGATTTTCTCCCAAAAACTCGCCGCCGCCGCCACCCGTCGGCCCATCCCCAACCCCGCCGCCTATCCCCGCCACCGGTGGGGCCACTATAGCCGCCACCGACCCGCCGATTTGAGTCTGGCCCTCCGGTGACTGTCCACCTCCGCTGCCGGCGATCTGTGCCCGGGAATGCCATCGTCGCCGCCCGTCCGTCCATCCCGCCCCCGCCGCGATCCCGCGGCCTATCCCCGTCACCACCGCGTCGCCGCTTTTCCCGCACGCCGAGAATCATCCGTACTTCTTGCCACTCCACTATGCCGCCCGTTTGTTCCCGTCGCTGTTTTCGCCGTCACCGCAGCCACCACCTGACCGCCAAGCCACCACCGCTCCGCCCACACCCTGCGAATCGGCTGTTTTTCCGGCGAACCACCGCCGCCCCCGGTTCGTCCCCGTCGCCGTTTCCGCTGTCGCCGCCGCTCATTCGCCACCGCCTGCCTTCATCGACCTCACCGGCAACAGCGACAACGGCAAGGGCAAGGGTAAGGCCGGCGCCTAGGGTAGCGTGCGCGCGTGGAGTTTCTTTTTAATGTTTAAGTGGATTTTTATCGACGCTTGACCGACCATTTAGGTCTAATTATGTTAAATTATGATTATTTCGCCTGACAAATATGGGTCTGGCGCTCGTTCGCACCGGCCACCCAAATAAAAAACGGAAGCGCCCTTCCATTTGGCCGACCCATGCAGACAAAACGCGTGTCCGTTTGGGTAGCCACGTTAGAGTTGCTCTCACTAGTAGAAAACAGGGCTTTGGTCCAGGCCGGGTCAGCCCATTAGTCTCGGTTCAGTCCAGAACCGGGACCAATGTGGGCATTGGTCCCGGTTCATGAGCCCAGGGGGCCGGCCGGGCCACGTGGGCCATTGGTCCCGGTTCATCTGGACCTTTTGGTCCCGGTTGGTGGGATGAACCGAGACCAATGGGCCTCGCTCCTGGCCCACCACCATTGGTCCCGGTTGGTGGCTTGAACCGGGATCAAAGGCTCCCCTTTAGTCCCGGCTCATGTCACCAACCGGGACCAATGAGGTGCCTATATATACCCCTCGCTCGCGAGCAGAGCACCCCAGTGCTCTGTTTTTCTCTGGCCGAGAGGGAGAGGTGTTCGATGGAATGCCTGAGCCACACTACCTAAGCTTTCTCCTCTCCAAGCTCGACCTCCAAGCTCCATTTTCCATAATATTTGTCTAGGTTTAGCGGTCCGTCACGCCCCGTCCCCGTCTTCACCGCCGTCAATCACCCACGCCGAGCTCATCGCCGGCACCACCGTGGTGAGCCTCTTGTTCTTATCTTCTTTCTGAAAGGAAAAATATTCTTACTTGTATGTTTACATAGTTACTTGTATTATTTTCTTACTTTTATTATTGCATCTTATATAGTGCGATGGTTTTGGTATCCGCCCCCGTCGGCCCTTGTCCTGTCTATGATTCGGATGTGGTATATATATTATCTTTATAACTATTGGTTCATTTATTGTTTATGAAAATTATGCCGACCAACGTGACATAGATTTTATTTATGTAGGATGTATGTGAATCGGAAATACCAACCGACCCTATTGTCGAGAGGTTAAATTTAGTTGAAGAAGAAAACAATTTGTTGAAGGAAAAAATAAAAAAATTGAGGAGGAGAAGATGATATTGGAGTTGCATGTTGCGGATGTCGTCGATGATCACAAGATTCAAGATGGATGCAATGCGCTTGAAGATTAGAAAGATTAGAAAATATGCCATTCATACCGAGGCTTGGTATCATTATGCCGTTGGATCAATTGTTACCTTGGTTGCGATTATGATCGCATTTGTTTTCGCATTGAAATGTTTTACATAGTTTCAATGTATGGTTTAATTAATTAGATGCTCTGGAGAGCTATATGTTGTTAGATGAGAACTATGTATGCACTTTGGTTTTAATGTGATGATGAACTTCTATTAATTTGGACACTTAATTATATATAATGCACGCAGATGAACCGGCAATGGATGTACGGTGACAGACACACCTGCGAGTACATTAAGGCGTGCATGATTTTCTCGAAGTGGCTGAGGCAAACAAGCAGAATGGTTTTATGTGTTGTCCATGCACTGAATGTGGGAATACGAGGTCTTACTCTAACCGGAAAATCCTTCACTCCCACCTGCTTTACAAGGGTTTCATGCCACACTATAATGTTTGGACGAGGCACGGAGAAATAGGGGTTAGGATGGAAGACGGCGAAGAAGAAGAGTACGATGACAACTATGTGCCCCCTGAATACGGTGATGCTGCAACGGGGGGAGATGGTGAAGGTCAAGAGGAACCACACGATGTGCCCAATGATGCTGCAACGGGTGAAGCTGCTGAAGATCAAGAGGAACCAGACGATGTGCCCGATGATGATGATCTCCGCCGGGTCATTGTCGATGCAAGGACGCAATGCGAAAGTCAAAAGGAGAAGCTGAAGTTCGACCGCATGTTAGAGGATCACAAAAAAGGGTTATACCCCAATTGCGAAGATGGCAACACAAAGCTCGGTACCGTACTGGAATTGCTGCAGTGAAGGCAGAGGAATGCTGTGGCTGACAAAGGATTTGAGAAAGCTACTGAAATATTGAGAGAAGCTTCCAAAGGATAACGAATTGCCCGGCAGTACATACGCAGCAAAGAAGGTCGTATGCCCTCTAGGATTGGAGGTGGAGAAGATACATGCATGCCCTAATGACTGCATCCTCTACCGCGGTGCATACAAGGATCTGAACGCATGCCCGGTATGCGGTGCATTGCAGTATAAGATCAGACGAGATGACCCTGGTGATGTTGACGGCGAGCCCCTCCAGGAAAGGAGTTCTGCGAAGGTGATGTGGTATGCTCCCGTATTAATACCAACGGTTGAAACGATCTGTTCAGAAACGAAAAGACATGCCAAGTTGATGCGATGCACAGTGAGAACGAAAGAAAGATGGGAAAGTTGAGAGCACCCGCTGACGGGTCGCAGTGGAGAAAAATCGAGAGAAAGTACTGGGATGAGTTTACAAAGGACCCAAGGAACGTATGGTTTGCTTTAAGCGTGGATGGCATTGTTCCTTTCGGGGAGCAAAGCAGCAATCACAGCACCTGGCCCGTGACTCTATGTATGTATAACCTTCCTCCTTGGATGTGCATGAAGCGGAAGTTCATTATGATGCCAGTTCTCATCCAAGGCCCTAAGCAACCCGGCAACGAAATTGATGTGTACCTAAGGCCATTAGTTGAAGAACTTTTACAGCTGTGGAATGGAAACGGTGTACGTACGTGGGATGAGCACAGACAGGAGGAATTTAACCTTAAGGCGTTGCTGTTCGTGACCATCAACGATTGGCCCGCTCTCAGTAACCTTTCAGGACAGACAAACAAAGGATACCACGCATGCACGCACTGTTTAGATGACACTGAAAGTATATACCTGGACAAATGCAGGAAGAATGTGTACCTGGGCCATCGTCGATTTCTTCCGACCAACCATCAATGTCGAAAGAAAGGCAAGCATTTCAAAGGCGAGGCAGATCACCGGAAGAAGCCCGCCATGCGTACCGGTGATCACGTACTTGCTATGGTCAATGATTTACACGTATAAATCTTTGGAAAGGGTCCCGGTGGCACTAGCTGTTTCGAATGACGCTGAGGGACACGCACCCATGTGGAAGAAGAAATCTATATTTTGGGACCTACCCTACTGGAAAGACCTAGAGGTCCGCTCCTCAATCGACGTGATGCACGTGACGAAGAACCTTTGCGTGAACCTGCTAGGCTTCTTGGGCGTGTATGGGAAGACAAAAGATACACCTGAGGCACGGGAGGACCTGCAACGTTTGCACGAAAAAGACGGCATGCCTCCAAAGCAGTATAAAGGTCCTGCCAGCTACGCTCTTACGAAAGAAGAGAAAGAAATCTTCTTTGAATGCCTGCTCAGTATGAAGGTCACGACTGGCTTCTCGTCGAATATAAAGGGAATAATAAATATGCCAGAGAAAAAGTTTCAGAACCTAAAGTCTCATGACTGCCACGTGATTATGACGCAACTGCTTCCGGTTGCATTGAGGGGGCTTCTACCGGAAAACGTCCGATTAGCCATTGTGAAGCTATGTGCATTCCTCAATGCAATCTCTCAGAAGGTGATCGATCCAGAAATCGTACCAAGGCTAAGGAGTGATGTGGCGCAATGTCTTGTCAGTTTCGAGCTGGTGTTCCCACCATCCTTCTTCAATATCATGACGCACGTCCTAGTTCATCTAGTCGACGAGATTGTCATCCTGGGGCCCGTATTTCTACACAATATGTTCCCCTTTGAGAGGTTCATGGGAGTCCTAAAGAAATATGTCCGTAACCGCGCTAGGCCAGAAGGAAGCATCTCCATGGGCCATCAAACAGAGGATGTTATCGGGTTTTGTGTTGACTTCATTCCTGGCCTTAAGAAGATAGGTCTCCCTAAATCGCGGTATGAGGGGAGACTGACTGAAAAGGCACTCTTGGAAGTGACTCAATAATATGCAGGGACGGATATTCTTGGTCTCAAGCAAACTACACAGTTCTACAGAACTCTACCTTGGTGACCCCGTATGTCGATGAACACAAGAACAGTCTGCGCTCCAAACACCCGGAGCAGTGCGACGACTGGATTACATGTGAACACATCAGGACTTTCAGCAGTTGGTTGGAAACACGTCTCAGAGGTGACAACACTGTTTGTGATGAGTGTACTTGTTGTCCAGGGGACCATCTTTGACTGTATTGACTTACAAAGGATACGAGATAAATGGGAATACATTTTACACGATCGCCCAAGATCAAAAGAGCACCAACCAAAACAGCGGTGTCCGCTTTGATGCAGCAACCGAGAGCGGAAAGGACACATATTATGGTTACATAGTGGACATATGGGAACTTGACTACGGACCTGATTTTAAGGTCCCTTTGTTTAAGTGCAAATGGGTCAATCTGTCAGGCGGGGCGGGGTACAGGTAGACCCACAGTACGGAATGACAACAGTGGATCTGAAAAATCTTGGGTACACTGACGAACCGTTCGTCCTAGCCAATGATGTGGCACAGGTTATCTTATGTGAAGGACATGTCTACCAAACCGAGAAAAAGAAAAGATAAGGAAGCGAATACATCATACGATGAGCCAAAGCGCCACATAGTTCTTTCAGGAAAAAGGGACATCCTGGGAGTGGACGGCAAGACAGACATGTCTGAAGATTATGAAAAGTTTCATGAAATTCCTCCCTTCAATGTCAAGGCTGACCCAAGCATCCTGATAAACAATGAAGATTATCCATGGTTACGGCGCAATAAGCAAATGACACAAGCGAAGAAAAAGTGAAGACTTTCTCCCGCAACTATTATGATGATACCATGCCAACTTTGTAACACACGAACATGCTACCATTGTCCGTTTTGTACATGCACATGCTATGTGGGTGAAATTATGATACCATGCCAACTTTCAACTTTTTCAGAGTTCATTTGAAATGATTTCATGTCTTATGGTTCGGCCCTCGTAATACCATGACCATTAGTCCCTGGCCCATGCCAACTTTCAACTTTCAACTTTCTAAAACTAATGGCACTAACAGAAAGTTTATAATTTTGCTCCTCGTCCCTGGCCCACGACCATTAGTCCCGGTTTGTGCCACAAACTGGGACTAAAGGGTTGGTCCCCGTTGCGGGCAGAGTTTAGTCCCACCTCGCCAACCGAAGGAGGCTCACACCGGTTTATAAGCCCTTCCCTCTCTGCTTTGTTGAGCTCCTCTCAAAGTGAAAATAGATGCCCTAATAGAGAAAAGTTTAACCTAAATTCATAGTGAATTTCTCTGAAATTCATAGAAATTTACTAGGAATTTAGGTTGAATTTTGTCTATAAGCGCATCTATTCTAATTTTTTTAGTAAGTTAATCACAAACTTGTGATTCAAACAATTTTCAAAGAATTCAAATTTTAACTATTCAAATTTGAAAAGTAATGGCACTAACAGAAAAGTTTATAATTTTTCTAAAACTTATGGCACTAACAGAAAGTTTATAATTTTGCTAACCTAAAAGCAAACAAAATTAAAAATTAAAGCAAAAAAACAAAAGAAAATAAATAATGCAAAAAACAAATCAAAAAAACAGGAAAAAACTATTTTTATAGTAAAGTTAATCACAAAATAAAATAAATAAAGCAACAAAGAAAACTAAAAAACTAAAAAAGTGTTTTCAAATTTGAAAACTAATGGCACTAACAGAAAGTTTATAATTTTTCTAAAACTAAAAGCAAAAAGAATAAAAAAATAAAGCAAAAAACAAAAGAAAATAAATAATGCAGAAAACAAAACAAAAAACTGGAAAATAGCAACAATAAGTATTTTGTTGTAAGTAGAAAGAAAATAAAATAAATAAAGCAAGAAAGAAAACAAAAAAACAAAAAAAAGTGTTCTCAAATTTGAAAACTAATGGCATTAACAAAAAGTTTATATTTTTTCTAAAACTAAAAGCATAAAGTATTAAAAAACAAAGCAAAAAACAAAAGAAAATAAATAAAGCAACAAAAAAACAAAAAAAATGCCACCTACTGGGCCCCCACGGCCTGAATACGACTAGAAACCCATTCAAGGGCCAGGATTCAGGCCCGCAGGAGGCCTAGTAGGCCCACAGGCATAGCAGTGACAATTAGGCTCGTAAGCCTGCAATGGAGAGGAGCTCGAGAGGGGTGCGGCAGTGGGGCTTATAAACCACTGCGCACCCCTCTCAACTAGCGAGGTGGGACTAAACTTTCGACGCAACAGCCGCACAAGGCCTTTGGTCCCGGTTGGTGGCACCAACCGGGACTAAAGGGGGGCATTGGTCACGGTTGATGACACGAACCGTGACCAATGCCCCTCTTTAGTCCCGGTTGGTTTCACGAATCGGGACCAATGCTCTAGCTATATATACAACACTTAGCAGTTTTCGACCAAATCACCCACTTCTCCCCCGACGCCCCCTGCTCCTCCTCGTCGCCGTCGCCGCCCGACGCCCCTGCTCCTCCTCGTCGCCATCGCCACTGACGTCGTCAGGCTGCTCGCCTTCGCCGTCGCTGCCGCCACCGACGCCGTCAGGCTGATCGCCTTCGCCGTCGCCGCCGCCCCCTGTGAGCACAGCCCCTCCCGTCCCGCGCCCCTGTCCTGCGCGGCCGCCGCGCCGCCACCCTGCCCTGCGCGGCTGCCGTGCGCCGCCCCTGCCCTGCGCTGGCGCCGCGCGCCGCCCAGCCGCCACTTCCCTGTCAGGCCGGCGCCGTCGCCCCGATCTGTTTTTTCATGTATATATGGTGTTTTTTTTTCAGATTATATGTATATGTGTGAGTATATGATTGTGTGTATATATGTTCTCTGTGTATATATATGTTCATGTATATATGCAAAAGATAGATGCTTGTTATATCTATATGCTTGTTTTTTATATATATGTAATGATTTTTTTATAGATTATGATGTTTTTTTCATAGATGATCCCATATATGATGTATGCACGAATGTGGATGAAATATAATGTTTTTTTGTTCATAGAACATGATGTTTTTTTAATTCACAGATTTTTGTTCATAGAACATGATGTTTTTTTGTTCATAGAACATGATGTTTTTTTGTGCATAGACGGATTTTAGACCACTGGAGCACCCCCTCCCTATCGTTGCGAAATTTGCTAAGTGATATTAAGAAAGGAAGGAAAAGAAGGATAGGAAAGAAGAAAATAAGAAGAGGAAAGAAAGAACAAGAGGAGAGGAAGAAAAGGAGAAATAAATAAGAAGAAGAAAAAAGAAGAAAAAGAAGAGGAAAAGAAGAAAGGAATAGTGGAGAAGAAGAGAAAATAGAATCGGGAACTAGGGTAGAGGGTCGAGGGTTCGAGGGTTCTATATGGTCGAGGGATCGAGAGTCGAAGGTTCCAGGGTCGTCTAGGGGTCGACAGTTCCAGGGTTATCGAGGGTTCGAGGGGTCTAGGGTCGCCGAGGGGTCGAGGGTCGCCGAACATGAGAGGAAGAAGAGGATAAAAAAAGAAGAGGAATAAGAAAAAAAAGAGGAGAAGAAAGAATAGAGGAGTTCTTCTCCTCTATTCTTTCTTCTCCTCTTTTTTTTCTTCTTCTTCCTCTTTTTTTTATCGGGAACGAGGGTCGTCGAGGGTCGCCGAGCGGTAGAGGAGAAACCCTAAATAGAAAGTATTGTCGGTGTGAGAAACATGTACCGTCGGTGTCGGACACTACATCCATGTCCCACAAGTGGTGCGGGCTTCGACGCCCACGTCACTTGTGGGACGTGGATGTAGTGTCCGACACCCATGATACTTGCTATTTAGGGTTTCCTCTACCGTTCGGCGATCCTGACCCTCGACGACCCTCGTTTCCGATAAAATAAAGAGGAAGAAGAAGAAAAAAAAGAGAAGAAGAAAAAGAAGAGGAGAAGAAAGAATAGAGGAGTTCTTACTCCTCTATTCTTTCTTCTCCTCTTTTTTTTTCTTCTTCCTCTTCTTTCTTTATCCTTGAAGCGTTGTCGAGGCCACCCCAAACTCTAGAGAAGCAGCGTCAAGGCCACTAATTACTATTAGTTCTACGTTTGCCACTAATATATCCATCTATCATGTTTGAATAACAATTGCCATGTTGTCAATATTTGTAGAAACTATGGACACCGCCCGAGACGAAGTACAAGAAGAGTTGTTGGGGGACATAATCGCACGAGGAAGTGATGCCGTCTGCTCGTCGTTTCTCAACGACACCGATGGTCTGGAAGCAGCTGGCTATGATTATGATGCTCCGGTGACCTAATGCCGGTGCAAGAAGGAGACCGTGAGGACGGCTCCGGTGACCCAATGCCGGTGCAAGAAGGAGACCGTGATGACGTCTCCGGTGACCGAACCGAGTCCGGCCAGGTATATATATTAGTTAAGCTTTTGCTGACTAGCTAATTGATGCATTCATTGTTTTGGTATGTACACATATTAATTAAGTCTTTGTTCTTTTTTCTAGCCCTCCGGATCGAGCACAACTTCGGTAAAGAGACGAGGCCCGAAGAAAAAGTTGAGCTCGGATGAAAAGTTTGAGATCATAGCAATCGCGCCCGACGGCCAACCGATTGAACCCCTCCGGACAAAGAGCGCATTTGTTGCTCAGTGCGGGGTTTTGGTTAGGGACAAGATCCCGATCAGCATCCAGCAATGGTTTAAGCCGGCTACAGAAGACCCTGAGGTGTCTTATGTCAATGATATGCAGAAAAATGATCTTTGGACTGAGGTGAAGTCAAATTTCACCCTACCGCGAGAGGATAATCCAGAGAAGCCAGTTAAAGAGCAATTAATCAAGTCTTTTGCTCTTAAGAGGATGGCAGAACTATTCAGGAGGTGGAAGAAAGAGCTGGATAAGTTTATCGAAAATAATGACACACCAGAATTCAAGGGCAGATATGAGAAGATCAGAGATCACTGGCCCGCATTTGTGGCCCACAAGACATCGAAAAAGAGTAAGAAGATGTCGGCGACAAACAAGCAAAATGCTGCAAAGAAGAAGCATCACCATCGCATGGGGTCAGGTGGCTACCTCGTAGCCCGGCCTAAGTGGGCCAAGTCTGAGAATGATCTGGTTGATAAAGGGATCGAACCAGAGACAATTAACTGGCCAGACCGTTGCCGGACATGGTTCTTCGGGGCTCGCGGAACCTTGGACCCTGTAACAGGGAAGTGCATTTGGACGAACGATCAAATGGACATACCAGTCAGGAAGCTTCAGCAGTATATCGAAGCAGCACAGCAAGGGACGTTCTTTCCAGACAGAGAGAACGACGAGCTCACAATGGCCCTCGGGAATCCTGAGCACCCTGGACGAACACGAGGCATGCCAGGCTCCATTCCGTGGAAGGTTAGGTTTCCGGACGCAGGCGGTTACAAATCCCATGAGAGGACGAAAAAAGTGCACCAGACCCAAATGCAGGCGCTGCAAGCAAGGGTACAAGCCATAGAGGAATGAGAAGCAAATCACAGCAAACATACTGCCGATGCTTCCCCCGAAGCTACCCCGCCATCTCAGCGGAGAAGCAGCGTGGCTTCCACCGAGCTGCTTCAGCCAGAGCATGCCTTGACGGCTCCTGCCAGCTATCCCGTGGATGCTATCACGGAGTCTCAAAATTGCAAACTTATGACGCAATGGATGAATTTGAAGGTCAAGGCGGCTGTTGGCTCTGTTTATCCTACTGAACCCGGCGCAACTTTTCACTGTCGGCCGATTCCAGAAGGATATGCTAGGGTGATGGTGGATGAAATAACGGAGGGATTTGAGGACCTCCAGCTTGACCACCCTACCGGTGAAGGGGAGACTAGGCTGGGGTCTGCTCTGAAGACTCCATGCCTATGGCGGAAGGAGCTCATCAACCTTCCGAACTGGACGCCTCCGCCTCCTCCTCCTCCTCCGACAAGTTAGGGCACTTCGCCACCTCCACCGCCTCCTCCTCCGGTGAGTCAGGGCACTCCGCCTCCTCCACCACCTCCTCCTCCGGTGAGTGATGATCAGGGCACTCGATCGGCTCCTTCTCCAGCGCGTGGCGGCACTCCGCCTCCTTCTCCGCCTGCGCCGACGCGCCCGAGCAGCCAACCTCCTCCTTCTCCGCCTCGTCAGCAAGGGCGGAAGAGATCTGCCGCCGCTCCGGCTGCTCCGGCGCGTCGTAGTCCTTCCACTACTAGGAAAAGGGCTATAGATAGCATTGATACTAATGGCGCACCAGGGAAGTAGTGCGCCACTACTATATACTAATGGCGCACCTGTTGGTGATGCGCCATTAGTGTGGAAGACACTAATGGCGCACCAGAAACAGGGTGCGCCACTAGTATTAATTTTTTTTCCATTTTTCCATACATACTAATGGTGCATCAGGTCGACAATGCGCCATTACTAGTTCTAACTAGTAATGGCGCACCAGGCAGAGAGTGCGCCATTACTGTAATTTTTTTCTTATTCTTTTTTTTGCAAAACTACTAATGGCGCACCGTTTCACAGTGCGCCATTACTAGTTTAAACTAGTAATGGCGCACTATTACACGGTGCGCCATTAGTGTATATATTTATATTTTTTACTTTTTTGCAAAACTTCTAATGGCGCACCACCTGCAGGTGCGCCATTAGTAACCAGGGTTACTAATGGCGCATTTTCTTGTGGTGCGCCATTAGTAACCTGGGACCCCAACAAGATATTTTGGATAGCTCCACACCTACCCACTCACTTTCCCCACTTCATTCCCTCCACCTCCTTCTCCAAGCTTTCGGCTGCCTCCTCCTCCTCACCTCATTTCCACCATAGATTCATCAAAATTAAGTGGTGAAATTACCTTTTTTTGATAGGTAAGTAAGGGGAAAGCTATCTTCATGATGTAGATCTACTTTTTTTCTCCCTGGCTCGCTCCAACAACGTGCACATGCACTTTTTGTGGCCTAGCTAGATCTATGTATGTTTGTGGTGTTGCATGTGTTTGTGGTGTTGCATATATGTTTGTGTTTGAAGGTACCGGTATTTGAAATGCGATAGTTGCCAATATTTTGCCGGAATGTTTTGATTCATTTACGTTTCGGCGAGATTGGCACTATGCATTCTTTTTGGTCCTATTTTTAGGGAAGGTCATGCCAAATTTTTTCTTGGTTCTAAAATATTGTTTTGCTCTACCCCGCAGGCGACCATGGTCCGCACGATGACTGAAGGCATTGTGAATAGGTTTTTGAGCTCCACGAAGGCCGAGATGCTTCAAAAGAACGAGACGGAGATAAGATGTCCGTGTCGAAGATGCAAGCTGAAGAGCCTTATTGCGGACCCAGATTCCGGGCAGGTGCGGGACCACCTGCTCTTGCGTGGTTTCATGGATGGCTATTGGTGGCAAGGTGATGAAGATGACTATGAAGTCGTCCATGGCCGGGGCCGGGCAAGAAATGAGGAAGGGCAACAAGACAAGTACCACCGCGGCGAGGGCGGGCGAGAAGACGAAGAATCTCCAGGACATGATCACGACGGTGATGCTGTACACAGTCATCATGTAGAAGATGTCGTACATGATGATGAGGAAGATCAAGACGAAGGGCATG